>NC_065510.1:4630982-4638639 GCF_006386435.1 Epinephelus moara | reverse complement strand
GGGGGGGGGGTGTTTCCCTTCATTGTTCCTTCACATTCCAGGGTGAAGGACAGGAAGTAAGAAACAAACATCCTGTGCACACACACACACACACACACACACACACACACACACACACACACACACAGACACACACACACACACACACACACACACACACACACAGAGTAGCTCTTTTCACACAGAGATGGCGCTATAGAGCCGCTACAACTTCCTGTCTTTACATGTTTACAGAATCAAACGACGGCAGCATCATGTGGGTCCAGTGTGTGATGTCAGACAGCATGATGACATATGAGAAGATAAGAGAAGAGAAGAGAAGAGAAGAGAAGAGAAGATCGTACTTTATTGATCCAAAACTGGGAAATTCTTATGTTACAGCAGCAAGCAATCCAACAGTATGTGGACATTAGAATAGAGAAACATAAAATATATACAAAATGAGTAGCACTAAAATTTGAAATATACAGGAATAAAATAAAATAAGGAATATCAAATTGCAGGAGCAAAAAAAGATGAAACTATATACACAACACAGTCAGACGTGAGGTGGAGGTTGTAAAAATGTGCAAAGTAGCTACAAGTGTGCAGTTGGTTATTAGCAGCAGTGCAAACAAGTGGTTGTAACGTAACTATTAGGCTGTAGAGAGCTGTGAGTGCTCTCTGTCAGACAGAGGTGAGTTGTTAGATAGCGCTATGGCTTGGGGGAGGAATGATTTCCTGTATCTGTCCTTGTGACAATGAAGCTGTAACACTCTGGTAGAAGACCTCCAACATCTTGCTGCACACATTGAAAGATCTCAGCTTCCTCAGGAAATAGAGTCGTCTCGTCCCCTTCTTGTACACAGCGTCAGTGTTGGCCTTCCAGTTCAGTCTGTTGGGTGCCTCAACCATGGTGATGTCCTCTCCCCATATGCACAGGGGTTGAGAAGCCGCCCTCTTCCTTCTGAATTCAATCACCATCTCCCTGGTCGTCAGAGACCCTCTGCAGGTGGCATGACCCAGAGTCATTCTGAAAGTCTGTGGTGTACAAGGTGAAAAGGAAAGGAGACAGGACAGTCCCCTGTGGAGCTCCTGTGCTACTCACCACCATGTCAGACAGGACGCTGCCCAGTCGGACAAACTGTGGTCTGTCTGTCAGGTCGTCAGTAATCCAGGAAACTGTGGATGTGTCGATCCTCATGGCCTGCAGCTTCTCCCTCAGTAGCAGTGGCTGGATGGTGTTGAATGCAATGGAGAAATCAAAGAAAGTGATTCTCACAGTGCTGCAGGGTCCATCCAGGTGCGAGTGAGCTCACTGCAGCAGGTAGATGATGGCGTCGTCCACTCCCAGGTGTGGCTGGTAGGCGAACTGCAGAGGGTCCAACGACCATTTCACCTGTGGTCTCATGGGGGCCAAGCAGCCTTGTGTTGGTGAAGTCTCTCCAGCTGTCTCGTAACCTTGCCTGTAGTCACAGTCATGTGGGGGAGGGTGCATGATGTTTCCTCCGTTGTGTGGGAGGGGGAAGGGTGCTGCAGAGGGCTGTGAACTAAACCTGTTGAAGAACAGTTCAGCTCGTTGACCCTCTCAACGCTGCCTGCTGTTTGTCTGTCTCTCACCTTGAACCCAGTGATCTCGTCCCGTCCACACATCCCTCACGTTGTTCTGTTGGAGCTTGGCCTCCAGCTTCCTCCTCTAGGAGTCCTTGCTCTCTCTCAGCTCCCCCCTCAGATCACGCTGTGCCCTCCTCAGTTCTTCCCTGTCCCAAGACCTGAAGACTTTCTTCTTATTGTTAAATACATAGTACTTTCAGGTCGCTTGTGATCCACGGCTTGTTGTTGGGAAAGCAGCACACAGTCCTGGTTGGCAGGGTGGTGTTTTCACAGAATTTGATGTACTCTGTGATGCAGTCAGTCATGCTGTTGACGTCCTCCCCATGTGGCTCACAGAGCACGTCCCAGTCAGTGGACTCAAAGCAGTCCTGCAGTGTTGCATTGGCCTCCTGAGTCCATCTCCTCACTGTCCTTTTGGAGGCAGGCTGCCACTGGACAAGGAGGACATACTTTGGTCTCAGCAGGACCAGGTTGTGATCACTGTACGCGTCCTTAGCATTTGCATACAGAAGGTCCAGCGTGCTACTGTCCCTACTGGGGCAGTCAACATACTGATGACATGTTGGGAGTGTTTTGTCTGACCACATCCCTTCACAATAAAACACCTGTAAGTGTCTTCAGATGAACTTTAAATCTGTCCTGAGACCAGAGGCTTTTATTTTCATGTGACAGACTCGGTGTTTCATATTCAGCTTTGCTTAACTTCAGAGTTATGATGTCATCATAATCTGACATCATAAATCACTGTTATTGGTCACCATGACGACCATCTGTATCAGCTGACAGCTGTTTGGATCCACTGTCATCTGTCGTGAAGACGAACTACACGTTGTTTTTGTTACTATTTATTAACGATGTCACTGCAGTCTGGAGGACACTGATGCTGTGTTACATCACTTCCTGTTTCACTGCTGCAGCGCTCTCTGTCAGAATCTGTGCTGATGATCAACACCAGTCTCAGTTCAGGCTGTGTCCCCGTTGCCTTTAAACATGCTGTGGTGAAACCTTTAATCAAAAGGAAAAATCTGGATCCCTCCATCCTTTCAAACTTTAGGCCCATATTTCAGCTCCCCTATTTATCCAGGGTTCTAGAGAGAGCAGTATATAACCAATTGCAGTCTTTTTTAGCCTAGCACAACAAAGTTCCAAGTCTGGCTTCAAACCTAGACACAGCACCGAAACTGCCCTGCTGAGAGTCTTTAATGATTTGATTTTAGCTGCCGACTCAGGTAACTCTGTCATCCTGATGCTTTTAGACCTGTCAGCCGCCTTCGATACAGTTGACCACGCGACCCTGCTACACCGCCTTGAGCAGTCCGTGGGCATTACAGGCTCCGCCTTTAGCTGGTTCAGGTCTTATCTGACGGATCTGACTTTTTCTGTGCAGTCAGGTCACTTTTCCTCTGCTGCAGCCCCACTGACCCGCGGAGTCCCCCAAGGCTCCATCTTGGGCCCTGTTCTTTTCTTGTTATGCTGCCCCTAAGTGATGTTTTTAGAAAGCACAAGATTTCATTCCATTGTTTTGCTGACGACGTCCAGATTTACCTGCCACTAAGGTCTTTAAGCAAGGACGCAATACAACCTCTACTGGATTGTTTGAGTGATGTCAAATCTTGGTTGAGCTCTAATTTCTTAAATCTTAATGAGTCCAAGACAGAGGTTATCCTGTTTGGAGGCCACATGTCCCCACGCAGCTCCGCAGATTTCCTGGACCCCCTGAACCCCAACATTTTTCCTCTGTAAAGAATCTGGGGCTGATTTTTGATAGCCAATTCAAATTTGACAAACAGATCAGTGCTGTTGTCAAAACTAGCTTTTTCCAGCTACGTGTTTTAGCCAAAACCAAGCCCTATTTCTCAGCTGCAGACTTTGAAAGGGTGATCCATGCCTTCATAACAGCTGCAGACTTTGAAAGGGTGATCCATGCCTTCATAACCACCAAATTAGACTATTGTAACTCCCTTTATGTTGGCCTGGATCAGTCCTCCCTCAACCGTCTACAGCTCGTCCAGAACGCTGCTGCTCGCCTCCTCACAGGCAAGAAAAAGCGTGACCACATCACGCCAGTTTTAGCCTCCCTCCACTGGCTCCCGGTCCATTTTCGTTTGATTTTAAACTTCTTTTAATTGTTTTTAAAGCCCTCAATGGTCTGGCCCCTCTGTACCTCTCTGAGCTCCTTCTGCGCCACACCCCAACCAGAACCTTAAGGTCTTTGGACCAACTACTGTTGGTGGTGCCAAAAACCAGACTTGGACCAACTACTGTTGGTGGTGCCAAAAACCAGACTAAAGTCTCGAGGTGACAGAGCCTTCGTAGTGGCTGCCCCCAGGCTCTGGAACAGCCTCCCCCTTCACATTCGATCTTCCCAGTCCCTAGAGACTTTTAAATCCTCCCTAAAAACCTTTCTCTTCCACCTGGCGTATCATTCAGCCTGAGCACGATGATCTCAAGTTGTTGTTTTTTAATTGCTATTTTAATGTTTGCACTGTTTGCTCTGTTTTTAGGGTCGTGGCAGCTAAGCTAAGCTAAGTGTTCTATTGTAATCCTTCTTCTTCTTCTTCTTCTTCTTCTTCTGAGGAAATCATACTTCCCATGGGTAAAAACTCACCAAACTTTGCACAANGACTGTCCTACAAAAAATATGTTTCTCAGATTTTTGATTTATCAAAAATTGAGCCTACAGTGCATCAAAATGCTTATCATTGTTTTCTACATCTATTCTATTTTTATTATTGATGTTGTTTTAACTCTGTACCCACCTATGTGCAGCACTTTGGTCGACTGCCGTCGTTTTAAATGTGCTCTAGAAATAAATCCTGACTTGACTTGACTTAAAGGGGCGGGGCTCTTACCTGCGAGCGCCTTGATGCGGGAGCGTTCGAAGAGGCGGGCCGAGCTGTTCTCGTTGTCCCACTCGTCATCCCAGCGGTTGTTGACCGTGTCATTGCTGCTGCTGTACTGCTGCTGCAGCTCCATGTGGTCGAACTCGGCAGCCACCGTCGTCATCATGACCTTTCACCTCTGACACACACCTCGAAGTCAGCGGGGACGCGTCCACATTGGCAGCTTCAGGCCTAGCCCTGCGGGACACCACACAGACAGGAAGTCAACATCTTCAATGTGTTTGATACATATGAACAGAGAGAACTCTGGGAAATCATCAACAGTGTGTATAATGACATCATACTGAACTCACAGTGGCGACAGTATTTACATAACAACGTAACATTAGTGCTTTTGCGCCTGCTGACATCAGTCTGATCAGCTGCTCCTGTGAGCTCAGATCACTGCTGACTGTCAGCTGAGGAGACGTCTTATATGACATCACTGCTGCAGCAGGAAGCAGGAAGCTGCTGCAGTGGCTGGACTACAAGTAAGGGGCAACAAAGGGACAAAATAGCAGCATGGGATTGACATGTTTAAAACAATAGTACATTATGTTCAGATCTTGATGTCGTCTTGTTTAAAGCCCAGAACACGCTGTCACACACCGCAGGACATGGTGCCACTAAACTTTACATTATTTTCTGACATTTTATTAATTTTATTATGATAATAATAACTGTAGTAATGTTATCAATGTGAGCCTCCATGTTGTGCTTTGCAGTTGCAGTAATAATAACCCTGCAGCATCACTCAGTATGTAAAGCTGTTACATCGTACGTCGTAGCCTGTGACTCAGTCAGCGCCGTTATCGTAGTCTGCACACATCAAACTTTATTAGATCCATGTGGCACAGTGGAGCTACACATAACTGATCACACTGATCAGATCTCACCGTCTCTGTAGGAGGATTAAGGCGTTAACGCTGACAGCCATGGTTGTAGCATATAACAACAACAACAACAATAATAATAACTGCGCCTCTCCAGCTACCAGTCCACACATATTTGGTCCGGACGGGGACTTGAGCCAGTAACCCTTTAATTCCCAACCCTAGTCCCTGTGGACTGAGCTGCTGCCACCCCAACTAAACTACTTACTAAACTACAAATCCCAGACAGCACTGCTGTGAGAACCCTCCAATCAGAAGAGAGTTTCAGCCTCAGGCTTGTTACAGGTTCATATTTATAGAACCTGATGGATAAATTCGCTGTCAGATTACAGTTTGAGTTCAGATCAAGTGCAGTTGAGGCTCATGGGTAATGTAGTTCTGAGAGCTCTTCAGTCGCCCCAGGATGTTACGATCGCAACAACGTATTACAGCCGTCACATCTGATTTCATCGTAGAGCTGCGTGCAGCGTAGTGATTCTGTTTATCATCAGACTGCTGCAGCAGGACTGGAGCTCTGAGTCACACACAGAGACAGGGCTAACTGTTAGCATCACACTGCTAACCTTACCCAGCAGTTTGTTACAGGTTTAACGACAGAGTTGAGACATTTCAATGTCTGTGTGAGATTAACAATGTTCACCGCTGCTGCGGCGTAACGATGACATCATGTTGTGATGTGTTAGCTCGTGCTAACTAGGCAACGAGAGCAGGACGAGAGCAGGACGAGAGCAGCTCATTGAGACGGTCCGTTAGCGCTGTGTCCAACACAAGAGGAAACACACACACACACACACACACACACACACACACACTGAATGCCCATAATAATTCACTTTGAATCCAAAACAGCACCACAACTATCTTTTGAATTTTCACTTGCCCCCAAATTTCTCTGCAAAAAAACCCCCCCACCTACAAACATCACAACACGCATCACGTTTTTGTTTTTTTTGTTTTTTTGAAAGGCTGTAGTGACATCAGACGTTACAGACGGCAACAATCCAAAAAACAGCCCGCGACATCCTGGAGGGGCGGAGTCCTCTACAAACACAATACAAGGGATTCAAGAGGACGTTTGGTCAATTGTCTTCTGTGTGTGATGTGTGTGATGTCATGATGTGTGTGATGTGGCACTGAGAGGAGCCACGCTGAGCTCCCATTGGCTGCTGGCTGAGCTGACCGGAGCTAATAAAGGAGCCATTACAGCACTCAGACATCCAGAGGACGTCCTCAGGGACTCACTAAATGGACCCTCCTCTGCTGGATGATGGAAACTGATCTCTAACCAGTGTGAGCTGACAGCAGCAGCTCAGGAGGACGGCAGGTCAGAGGTCAGAGGTCACAGGTGAGGAACCTAAAACTGCACTCACCAGTGGTGGAAAATAAACTATGAACTGTCCTTGAGTAAAAATCTCAGGTACTTGTCCTTTACTTGAGTACGTCCATGTTCTCCTGCTCGTCCATCTCTGAGGTAAATGTACTTTTTACTGCACTATGTTTGTCTGATCATGTGGTTAAATGCAGCAGGGAGGTGTGGTTTGGAATCAAACCCACGGCTGCTACAGCGAGGTCACATCCTTTGTACATGAGGCACCTGCTCTGTCAGGTGAGCTACGGGGCGTCTCATGTTCATGTGTTTCTGTTGAGACTAAAATGAACGTCCAGCAAACCGTTCCTAACGACAGCGCCACACCAATGTGACAGAGAGGCCGAGCCGTCAACATGTCTCTTCAAAGGTTAGTCAACAATCAGTCCTCAAAGGCCACGCCCACAACAAACCTGTCTCTGTCACAAGTCAATCGTGAACACTGGACGTCTCACTACGCTAACTCCTCTCTACAGAAACATCGGCCGCTGTTCCAACAACGTACGGCTGAAAAAGTGCTTGCTGAAATTCAGCCGTGGTGTTCTTTCAGGAGATAGTGAGGAAGACGGAGAAATAATACGTCATTTGTTAAGTTATGAGTAGAGGAAAACTCTGCTAGCTGCTAGGCTAATTTATACAATGGAAAGGTGCTTATGCTGAAGCTAATAATGAGCAACTAGTAAAACAGTCTGTGAACCCCGACAGTTGTGTTAAATTATCTTGTTGTTTTGTGGCTGTTTGGAGACGTTTGTCTTCAGGACTTTAAGACACAAGTTTGTCTTCAGGACTTTAAGACACAAGTTTGTCTCCAGGACTTTAAGACACAAGTTTGTCTTCAGGACTTTAAGACACAAGTTTGTCTCCAGGACTATAAGACACAAGTTTGTCGTCAGGACTTTAAGACACAAGTTTGTCTTCAGGAC
>NC_065510.1:4628238-4630482 GCF_006386435.1 Epinephelus moara | reverse complement strand
CCACCATTTGGAAGATCAGCAGTTCGATCCCCAGCTCCTCCAGTCTGCATGTCGAAGTATCCTCGAGCAAGATACTGAACCAAAATGATGCTTCCATCAGTGTGTGAATGTGTCACAGGTGGCACCTTGTATGGTAGCCTCGGCCACCTGTGTGTGTGTGTGTGTGTGACTCGTAGTGTAAAAAGCGGTCGGATGACTGGAATACAAGTGCAGGTCCATAAACCATTTACCATGACGCACTAGGTATCCTCCAGCGTTTGTTGTTGATGCTCCAGGACGGTGTGTCAGCCGGTCGTGTTTGGAGTCATTCTGGAGTCAGGCTGGATGATAGTACTGAACAGACCTTCATTAATTACTGGTCCTGCGGTAGCTCCGCCTCCACACGGTCATGTGACTGTGACTTCAGGTTCACATGCCTCACATAACGGCTGCAGGCAGACTCTTTCCATGTCTGTGGGCAGCAGGAATGTAATGACAACACATTTATTTCCAGAGCATAAACACGGCCACTGGCTGCGAAGGAAGCGGACAGCGTGTTGAAATGGAAAAGGTAGCACGCTCATTCTTTGTTTCAGTTTATTAATGAGGACGCTGCCCTACATTTACTCTGCTGGGAGAGCCTTATATAGAGCGATCAAGTTATCAGCCGGATACAACAGATAGTCCAGTCTGATGATCCAGTCTTATTGATATCGATATTGGTGTCTCCATGTCCCGTCAGTCCTGTGGTCAGAGCAGTCTGTGTTACATGGAAACTTTCATTTCTCCTTTTTTTTTATTTTACCGTGTTAACCTTCTGAAAACAGAACAAGGTTTGGCTTTACAATCTTACAGGAGGCCGGTGTTCAATTCCTGTGGGATTGTAAAGCCAAACCTTGTTCTGTTTTCCTAAACCCAACCACGTGTGTGTTGTTGAAGGGAAAAAACATCAGTTGGAGGTGCTTTTATTTTGAAAGAGACTGTATGCAAACTGTACATTTCCTGTGAAAACAGAAGTGTATTTTGAAAACAGACAATGCATGTAACAGGCTGAAGTTGACACGGCGTCCCAGAACGTCAACAACCAACACACCCAGGGTACCTTGGACGTCATATGTGGACGTGGGAAGTCCATGACCAAACGTGGACATGTGACGAGATCACAGTGAGGACGTGATGAACATGGCGGCCAGGTCACAAACTTTCTCATGTTACAGTTAAACAGTCACTAAGAAACAGGAAACGCAGTGACAGAACCTTGATTCATATTTGGTCAGCAATGCCTTGTGTGACAGTTTGACCACGGTTCACGAGCAGAGATCGACATGATTGACAGCTGCGTTACAGACTCCTTGGCTCTGATTGGTTGTTTTCGTTCACTTGCTGTAAGATCATTAGAAATGCTACAAGGTGACAGTAGAGACAGCAACATGATTTTTTTTGTCTCATTTAGTTTGGTTTACTTCCTGGATTTGACTTTCCTGATCAGGTTACCACAGAGAAACAGCTATGATCTGAGGGAGTATTTTATGTCACTTTTCTGTCACTGTCTCAAAGTCACACTTTGTCCACCTGAATCTCAAATCAGAAGGAGATTAACTGATCAGTCCCTAACCTGCCTTCACCAGGCTGACTGACAGCAGACATTTACCACACCAAAACAGTCTTCATGTCGGCTTCATGGGACAAAACCAGCAGTGTCTTTATGTATTGATCATTGATTTTATTTCCCCCGCCAGTCGTAGAGTGACGGGGATCTCTCCTGCATTGACACAGGCCACTCACAGACAGACTGGGAGCTGATTCATCAATGCAGATCAATACGTTCAAAAGACATGCAGCAGGAAATTTGTGTGTTTTAAAAAGCCTTCTGTGCAAATTACACTTCACCTAACCTGACGAAGATAGACTTGAAGTATTAAAAAACCTCAGGACTTGTGGACTGATACATTTAATTGAATGGAGGTGAATCTGTTTCATGAGAAGGACGAGTGACAAACGTCAGATATACTCTGTGTTGTTAACTGCGCTCTTGTTAGATCCTGACCTCACATCAGTGTCGGACTGAAAGAGCGGAGTATGCCTTTAATTTAGTGTTAGCCTCAATCTTTCATTCTTTGTCCAAGACTTCTGGTTGTTGGATGATTGTTGGATGTGTGTTGGATGATTGTTGGATGTTTGTTGGATGTGTTGGATGTGTTGGATGATTGTTGGATGTGTGTTGGATGTGTTGGATGTGTTGGATGTGTTGGATGTGTTGGATGT
>NC_065510.1:4617227-4628140 GCF_006386435.1 Epinephelus moara | reverse complement strand
TGTGTTGGATGTGTGTTGGATGATTGTTGGATGTGTGTTGGATGATTGTTGGATGTTTGTTGGATGATTGTTGGATGATTGTTGGATGTTTGTTGGATGATTGTTGGATGTGTCGGATGTGTTGGATGTGTGTTGGATGATTGTTGGATGTGGGTTGGATGATTGTTGGATGTGTGTTGGATTTGTTGCTCCGCTGCATGTGTCCTGTCCGTCTCCTTGGACTGTGTCCTCAGTGTGTCTTCAGTGTGTCCTCTGTGTGTCCTCAGTGTGTCTTCAGTGTGTCCTCTGTGTGTCCTCGGTGTGTCCTCAGTGTGTCTTCAGTGTGTCCTCTGTGTGTCCTCTGTGTGTCCTCGGTGTGTCCTCAGTGTGTCCTCGGTGTGTCCTCGGTGTGTCCTCTGTGTCTCAGCCATCTGCTGCGGTGCTGTTGGTGCAGATAAACACCATGCGGCTCTCTTCCTTATTTGGGCAGCCTGTGTTGAGCAGCAGCAGGACCTGCTCATCGTCCGCGGCTCGGCCCATAAAGCAGACAGACGACTGCAGCCGGTTCCTCTCAGAGACGACCACAGGGGAGGTCGTTGCTGGCCGACGGCCACGTCTCCGATCTGAGCTGGTGTTTTACTGCAGCTTCTGTTTCCCTCCACAGAACGCTGTAACCCTGCAGATACGAAGCAGACTGACTGTGGAGTTCAGACTCTTCATACAGCTGCACTAACGTTCTTCTGTGGAGACTTTCAGCGTCTTTTAGCTCCTAGTTTTGGGCTCGGGCACATTTACTCAGACGCAGAGACGTGTTTTCTTTATTCACTGTTCACATTTGATTTAAATACTCTGATGTTCTCTGGGTCACTTCCTGATTCTGCTGCTGATGATACAGAAAATATACGAGCTGAGAGGTTTATGTAAAGTACAACCCCAATCCCAAAAAAGTTGAGACACTGTGTAAAAAAAAAACAGAATGCAATGATTCTAAAATCTTTTAGATCTTTATTCAAATAAATACAGTAAAAAAAAAATCAGATATTTAATGTTGAAACTGATAAACTTTATTGTTCTCTGTAAATCTGCAGCAGGTTGTAATAAAGCTGTGACAGGAGCCTGTTTCCTGTCACTGTGTGACATCATCACCTCATGACCAGCGTTAAAAATCTCTTGATGCCCACGGTGCCATTGTTTTCCTATGGAAGCTGGCGTTAACGCTGACGTCGGGGTACTTTTCGTTTTCGGTGTTTTGACGCAACACTGAAAGTTCAGTTTTGTTGAACTTCGTCCCGTTTGACGCTGACCTTTCTGTGTAGAGCCAATGATTTTACAGAAGAACGCAGGCGGGGGCGGAGAGGGGGTGCGGAAAAATTTAAAGATCCGACTACAAGATGGAGGAGAGATCAGTGTTGGGTCAAATCAGCAATCATGTGCAAGCACCTTCACTGTTGAAGTATCTGACTTCAGTGTCTCAACAGTCCCATGATGCGCCTCTCCGGGGTCAACGCTTCATCATGTCCCACACATAATAATAATAATAATAATAATAATAATAGTACATTTTATTTATAGGCACCTTTCAAGTAGAATTTTATAAGTGATGCGGTATTTGATTGGAAGCCAATGGAGTTGCTGCAGGACAGGTGTAATACGACTAGAAGAGTTCTGGAAATAATTCTGGCAGCAGAGTTTTGAACCAGTTGCAGTTTATGGATGGACTCTGGTAAACATGTTCAGTGGGAGACAGGTGTGGACTGCAAGCAGGTCAGTCAGGTACCTGCACTCTGTCACTACGGAGACACGCTGTTGGAACACGTCACAATGTGTCTCATTGTCTTGCTGGAAGAAGACGGGATGTCCCTGAAAGAGACGGCGTCTGGATGGCAGCATATGTTGCTCCAAAACTTGGATGGACCTTTCAGCATTCATGGAGCCTTCACAGACAGGAGGTTACCCATGATGCACCTCCACGAGCCGGTAATGATCTGTATGGTCCTGGAGGACAGGATGTCCATGATGGACTGGTCAGAGCACTTTGTGAGAAACATCCTCCCGCAGAGCCGGAGAGCTACCAACGTTTTAGACGTGCGCATGTGCCGAACACCAGACTCTCAGTTGTATGTTGTACAGACGCAGGTCACTAAATACATACTTTAGATTGTTGTTGTAAAAACAACGTTAGCCTTGCGTTCACACTTGTCTAAAGAAGAAATAGAAACTTTTCTACTACCTAGCACACTAGCCTTTTAGCTAACGCTGTCTCCTTATCAGCTCCTTAATCATGGATCAATAAAGAAAATAGCAACTTTCACCACAGTTTATTTTGGGAGAATCACTCCAAGGAAACGCGTTCTTTGTTTAAATGATCATTTTGAAGTCGAAACAGACAACTTTTCCGCTAACTTAGCTAGCGTGCTAGCTGTGCTAGCTAACGCTGGCAACCAGAAACAAACAACTATGATTCATTGTTGGTTAATTGTGCTATAATTGAAACAAAGAGCACATTTTCTCGCAGTGGTCCTTCTGAAATGAGCAGCGGTTGAAGTTACTATATTCCATCATGATCAGGGAGTTAGTGCACAGACGCTAGCTATAGCGCAAGCATAAGTAGCTAATTGAAATGTTGACTACTGTGAAGTGATTGGCTGAATTAAACTGATAAGTTTTTGACTGACGGGATTGTGAGCCTCCGACTGGCCACATTAAAAAATGATTGACAAATACCGCACCCTCTCCAGCTCACGCATGCACACGTCTACAACAGTGGCTCTCCGGCTCTGCAGGAGGATGATGCTGCTTTGTGTTAGTCGGGCTCAGAGAAGTGGGCGGAGCCTGGTAGAGTCTGAACTGTCATTGGTAGCTGCAGCGATGTGTTTACTGACAATGGTTTTCCAAAGTGTTCCTGAGCCCATGTAGTGATATCCTTTATACAGTCGTGTTGGTTTTTAAAGCAGTGCAGTCTGAGGGGTCAAAGGTCACGGACATTCAGTGTTGGTTTTCAGTCTTGTCCTTTTCGTGCAGAGATTATCTTCTCTGAATGTTTTGATGTTATTATGGACTGTAGATGTGAAATCACCAAATTCCTTCCAGTTGTTTGTTGAGAGACGTTGTTCTCTCGGACAGGCGGGTGGTGATGTGCAGAGGAGGATCTGAGATGCAACTGATTTAGATCGTCACAGAGAAAAGTGTCAGCGGTGTGAACTGGCTGGTCTGAGCTGGACTCAAGCCGGCTGATGGTGTCACCTGACACTCAGCTGGTCAAATGGCCGGCGGCTGGTTTTAAAGCACGTCACCTGTTTCAACAGCCAATCAGCTTGTAGTGAAGTCTACTGGTCAAGTCAAAATGACCACAGACGGCGTGTTGGCTTGCTGTAGCAGGTGCTCCGTCCCCACAGAGCCCTCTGTTTCTGTCCTCACGGTGTGCTGGTGTCAGACGGTGGGTCGCTGCTGCTGCTGCTGGCTGTATGTGCTTATGCCCCGCCCACACACACACATTCTCATTGACTGACTGTATGGAAGGTCACTTCCTGTCAACGTTACAGATCAGAAGCGCAGAGAGTTGTTGACTAGAGATGATACGCCGTCTCATGGTGGTCACTTCCTATCGGCGTTACAGATCAGAAGCGCAGAGAGTTGTTGACTAGAGATGATACGCCGTCTCATGGTGGTGACTTCCTGTCAACGTTACAGATCAGAAGCACAGAGAGTTGTTGACTAGAGACGATACGCCGTCTCACGGTGGTCACTTCCTGTCAACCAGCAGGTTTTTACAACGTTACAGAATGACGCGTTGACAGTAGTTGTTTGTTTCAACTCGCCTGGTCGTGAATCTTTGGTCTGAACTGGGTGTAAGAGTGTGGGAGGGTGTGTAGATATGAAGGAGGTCAGACAGGTACGAAGGAGCTTAAAGAAGCAGAATCTTGAAATTGATGAGATATTTAACAGGAAGTCAGTGAAGCTGCTGGAGAACAGGAGTGATGCGACCTATGGAGGGGGTTCTCGTAATGATACGAGCAGCTGAATTCTGGACCAACTGGAGTTTATGAAGACACTTGCGAGGAAGAGGACAGAGCTGCAATAATCACTATGGGATGTAATTAAAGAGTGAAGGATAGTGACGCTGTGAGGTGTGGAGGTGATTACTCTCATACACACAGAGTCACATAAACAGCTCAGCTGGAACGCTGTCTTTTTCAGATTAAGGAGAAAAACCATAATATTTTGTGATGTAAACGTCCTCATTAATATGCAAACAGTCATTTTGAAGGTGAAGTATTTCTCTCAGCAGTTTCACTGAAGTAAAGTCGTCCTGAACATGAAGCTTCAAGTTCCCTAAAACTGTGACACGAAGGCACGTCCTGGAATCACAGAGACAAACCCTCCAAACCATCAATCTGCTGACATCAAATAAACATGGAGGCAATTTTCTGTTTCCACGCTGCCGGCGCACACACACACACACACACACACACACACACACACACACACACACACACACACAGTGCATGTGTCCAATGAGGGCTGCTGTAGCCTGCAGCTCAGCGAAGCTTCCAACACTCAAAGGCAGAACAATCAAACTTGTAATTGTGTCATCACTGACCTCAAATCAAACTGGTCTGAACTGGAAACTCTTCATCAGAGTCTGTGATTGGCTCTTCCACATCAGGTTTGTGATGTTTTCTGCAGGGTTTTGGAGACGTAAAGATCTCTGACATGTTCCGAGTGAACAACTTTCCCTAAAATCACTGGGCGCCATCTTGGCTCCTTCCTATAACTGATTGATATGTGTTCCAGATTAAAGTCTGTTCTTCAGGAACAATGACTTTGACAGAGGAGTCGTACGGATCATCATTAACGCTTACAACCTTTTTTTTTCAGGAAATGTTTCTGTAACTGCTCGCTGCTACAGCTCTCTTGTTTCTGTTCTCATTCTTCTTTCTTGCTTTCTGTCAGTTAAATAAGAAACAAGCATCTTCTAAAATCTGCCTGGACCGTGATCACCACGGCGATATTTCAGCTTGTTTTCTTTATCGGCGTCTGCACACTTCTCCCTCTGCAACCTTTCTGTCTGTTTTTCTTCTGTTTCAGCAAAACTGTTCAGATCAATATAATTGATGATGAGGAATATGAGAAAAACAAGAACTTCTTCCTTGAGCTCGGAGAGCCTCGGCTGCTGGAGATGAGTGAGAGGAAAGGTGGGGGTGTCGCCTTCCTGTCCTGTAACCCCGCCCACCTTACTAATGACCTTTAACCTCTGTTAATTCAAACTCACCTCCAGACCTCACAGGGAAGATCATCAACAAACAATTTGTTGTAGATATTCAGACTTTGAGTTAAAGTCACAATGAAAATCAGAGAAGAGAAACAAAACGACAAAACTCACAGCACACTACGTACACTTCCTCTCAGAGTCGTAAATCAGTGAATAGTAAACATACAGACATGGAACACATATTTTGAGATTCAGTGTGACTGTCACTTCCTGAGGATGTCAGTATATCTGATGTCTATCCAGAATAAACGTCCAGAAATCCACTTGGAAATCACAGAAAAACAGTCTGCAGAGCCTCCCTGAGAATCTTCATGTTTTAAGTTTTCCTCAGTGTCACAGTGATGACTGTCTGTACATCCATGAAGTCACCGCAAACAGAAGACAACAGATAATTCAGCAAACTTTAACAGTAATCAGTTCGGCTATATGGAAACTAATGTGGGATAAAACACTGGCAGCATTATGCTTCCTGTTTACAACCCTGATTCTGAAAAAGTTGGGACACTGTGTAAAACATGAATAGAAACAGAATGCAGTGACTTGTAAATACAGCTAAATACAGTCCAACGTAAAGATATTCAATGTTCAAACTGATCTTCCGATTGGTGGACGACCCGCTCTGCCTCTGAGCCAGATCTTTGAGCGGGACGATGACAAAGTTCAAAAACGATTTTAAATTGCATGAAACTTTTTTTATACATTAAAGTGTCTTAAAACATTTTCAGTACAACAAAGCAAATTGATTGCAACGTCCCAGCTGCCACCAACATCGTTCAACATTAATATTTGGTTGAGTTTAGGTCGAAACGTCAAATTCAACATCAGGATCACGTCTAACGCCAACATCAGTCTGATGTAGAGAACTGTGTTGTTCAGTAACTGAAATGCAACGTCTTCCAATCGTCTCATGCCAACGCCATCATTGACTTTCCACGTCCACATATGACGTCCAAGGTACCCTGGGTGTGTTGGTTGTTGACGTTCTGGGACGCCGTGTCAACTTCAGCCTGTGACACAACACCACCAACTGATGTTTTTTTCCTTCAACAGCATACACACACGTGGTTAGGTTTAGCCAACACACACACGTGGTTGGGTTTAGCTAACATACACACGTGGTTACGTTTAGCTGACACACACACGTGGTTACGTTTAGCCGACACACACACGTAGTTACGTTTAGCCGACACACACACGCGGTATCTTTTATCCAACACACACGTGGTTACATTTAGCCAACACACACACGTGGTTACGTTTAGCCAACACACACGCGGTATCTTTTATCCAGCACACACGTGGTATCTTTTATCCAGCACACACGTGGTTACGTTTAGCCGACACACACACGCGGTATCTTTTATCCAACACACACGTGGTTACATTTAGCCAACACACACACGTGGTTACGTTTAGCCAACACACACGTGGTATCTTTTATCCAACACACACGTGGTTACGTTTAGCCGACACACACACGCGGTATCTTTTATCCAACACACACGTGTTACGTTTAGGAATAAAGAACAGGGTTAGGTTTACAATCTTACAGGAAGTGAACACCGGCCTCCTGAGTGAAAGTCTGTGGTTGTTAGAACCATCCACCACCCCTCCCACCTGCCCTATGTGGACTTCCGCCGCCCTAACTTTCGTTGTTGTCCCACTACGTTTCCCCCTGACACCGCCGGGCGCTGTTAAACAATAACAGTGACCGGTCACGTATCATGCCGACGTGAAAGAAGAGCATTGTTTGTTAGTGTCTGACACCAGATGTCACTGACCAAGCACCGTTTTTTTGTCAGAGTGAGACCAGGTTGGATTTTCAAACCACCCAAAATGTAACGTCTGATGTAGGAGTGCAGCGTCTTTCTGACATCATACTGATGTTCGCTGGCAGCTGGGTTAACAACAACATGTGTCATGACTGACATGTAGTGACTCTGCCTGTAAATAAAAGAGGATAAAACAAACAGAAAATAAATGTTTAATTGGAATTTGGAGGTTTGAATGTTACCGTGATGAACCTTTGCAGTTTTTTATATCAAAGAATCAGAAAGTTTCTAAGGTAGATATTCTGATATATCTTTATACTGACAATCAGCGAGGACAGGTTCATGTCCCATCAAGACTCAGAGCTCCAACTTTTACTTCCAAACATACCTCCTCCTCCTCTGGCAGCTCTCATGGGGAAAGGGTTTCAATTTCGGTGATTTGGGTGAGGTGGTGATGATGATTATGATGAAGATGTGAATGCCGCTGAGGTGAGACCGTCTTATGTCTTTCATTGTGACTTTAACCTCAGAGTCTGATCCCTCCTCCCTGCAGGCCCGATGAGGTGAGGTCATCTCCTCCTCATCCCTGTTGCCACGGCATTGCCACGGTAACTCAGACGATGGAATCCTGTCACACTGCATCTGTCAGCCTCTATGAGTGTGTCTGAATGTGTGTTGCATGAGCTGTGACCTCTGACCCGCCCTCCCGCTGTTGTCTTTCGTCCGCAGGAAGACCATAGCCGTTAGAATAATTGACCACGACGAGTACGATAAGCAGGCCAGCTTCTACATAGAGCTGCAGCAGCCATATTGGAACAAGAGGAGATGGACAGGTGTGGAGACGCACCTTGACCACTCTGACGACCTTTGACCTTTCCTTCATCTGCCTTCAGGCGCTCTTTATCCTGCTTTTTGTTCAGTTTGCTCCCGCAGCTGTCGCTCTGCTCCTCCTTCACTCAGCTGGCTTCTGATTGGTCAGAGCTGTTGATGGAAGGTCTTCATGATGAGTCCTGATTGGTTCAGACCAAACCTGAGCCTGTGATTGGATGCTTTCCACTGGTTGGACCATGGCGGGACAGTTTAGGACAGGTCTGACATCTTAGGATGGGTGGGAATAAGTTTAATATGTGAGGACAGGTGAGGACAGGTGAGGACAGGTGAGGACAGGTGAGGACAAGTGAGGACAGGTGAGGACAGGTGAGACCAGGTGAGGACAGGTGTCCCTGCTGTCTTTCTGTTCCTGTCCGTGTCTGTATTCATCTCACAGAGTTTGGGTTTGGATGTTCGTCACCAGATTAACACTGAACATGGTCCTGTGACATCAGCATGTTAACGGTGTTTAACAGTGACGTGTTTTCTTACGGTCACACGTGTTGAAGTTCATACATAGATGATTTGACATGAATCCGTCTCTTTTACTTCACACTGTTAACAGACAGGTTTATTCTGGATCCATATTTCAGTCATGTTCAGCTACAAAGGACTTTGTGAGAGACGATGAAAGATGATTTTAAATGAGAACAAAGTGAACTGGGCTTCATCAGGAGACCTCAGCGTCTCTTCTCGTTTCTCTGCTTAATGTTTCCTTCGTCTGTTTCTTCTCTTCAGCTGTGTTGCTTCAGGAAGTCGGTAAGCTGCTCTCATGTTTCCCTCTTCTGTCCTGCTGTCTGTCCGTCATTCTGTCTGACTTCATCATGTTGTGTGACTGAAATGTTTTCTCTGGATGTCTCTACTACAGCTCCAGTGTGTCGGATTAAAAGTGAATATGATCTAATCAGTGTGTTTTCTTCAGTGAGAAATCACCTGAAAATAAGAATCCTGTTTCCGTTACCTTAAAATCAGACGTTTATATCTACGTAGGAAGCAGGTCCTCGTCTATGGAGAAGTGTTTTACTGCCGTTGTAAATTTATTTTGAAACACAGATTGTCTGCATGCAACGAGCAGAAACTGAACATTTCCTGTGAGAACAGACGTTTATTTTGAAAAGACACAGAGAGTGTAACAGGCATTAACTGACAACCCAGTGTCACTCCGAAGGTGTCAAACAAAAAAAGCGTAGTGCTTTTATTTTGAAAGAGACTGTATGCAAACTGTACGTTTCCTGTGAAAACAGAAGTGTATTTTGAAAAGACACAGAGGATGTAACAGGCTGAAGTTGACACGGCGTCCATGACCAAACATGGACGTGGGACGAGGTCACAGTGAGGATGTGTTGTAATTGACACGCTGTCCCCGAGCGTCCAAAACTGACGCAGGAGGATATCGAGACAGCATATTTAGACGTGTAGGTCGACTGACAAAGCGGCAGTATTTGAAGAGTTGGGATGAGACTGTGTTAGTTTCTACGGTAGCCTAGAACAGACAAAGCAAACACCAGCTTTAGATGAGCACATTCACATTTTTGTGTCGGCCGCCATAGTTAGCCGCCCCTCCTCAACAAGAGCATCGGAAAAATACAGATTCCTGTAACGTGAAACGTCTTTATTCAGAGTTTATCCTGGTGTAAATCAGCTGGTCTGAGACCTCTGAGGATAATTCAGCTCCTGAACAATGAACGCTGAAGGAATTCTAACCAGGAGAAGTTTCAGCTGGTTAAAAATCTGCAGTCTAGACGTCACTAAATCGTCCTGAATCTGACACACTGGAGCTTCATTAAACAAAGAATGAGAGAAAAATCTGAACAAACTTTGACTTTTGACTTTTCCTTTTTTCTAACCTTTCAGGTGGATTCGTGAGAACAGGTAGGTGAACTCTGTCTTTACATTGACTCATTTCTAACGACATAATGTGGGAACGTTTCCTGTTAATCTGCGTTCATTTATCCTTTTTGGCCTCTCACCAGAGAAACAGCTGTATGGTAAGACGCCTCTCAGTGGTGTGAACGTTTGCTTTAAAGTGTTTCGACACTTTAAGCAACAACACAGACAAAACCAGAGATGCAGCACTTTAATGTGACACTGAAACCTCTCATCTCTCACTCTGTGGAGGCAGATCACATTAACATGGCCCACACAGAGCCCTGCAGGATCAGAGCTGAGAGCAGGCGTCTCATTTATAGAGACAAATCAGTCTCGTTATTGGCGACAAATGTGAGTTTCACAAACATAAATTTAAAAAAATAAGTACAAGAATGTGTGCGGTGATTTGAGGTGTTTATGGTGTTTGTGAATACATGCTGGACACATCTGTAAATCTTGATTTTATTTGTAGATGATGAAACATTTGTCTCTGATAGTGAGTTTGATTTCTCTTTACAACTTTCACTGAAACCTGAAAGTCCAGTTCAGACCAAAGACCAAACACCTGCTGTCAACGCTCCGTTCTGTAACGTAAAAGCTACCAATTCACAGGAAGTGACCACAATGAGAGGGTGTATCATCTCAAGTCAACAACTCTCTGTACTTCCGCACAGTCAGTCAATGAGAATGTGTGTGTGTGGGCGGGGCATAAGCACATACAGCCAGCAGCAGCAGCGACCCACCATCTGACACCGGCACACCGTGAGGACAGAAACAGAGGGCTCTGTGGGGACGGAGCACCTGCTGCAGCAAGCCAACACGCCGTCTGTGGTCATTATGACTTGACCAGCAGACTTCACTACAAGCTGATTGGCTGTTGAAACAGGTGACGTGCTTAACGTTCCTGATTGGCTGTTGAAACAGGTGACGTGCTTAACGTTCTAAAATCTTTCATACATTAATTTTCTGTATCGCTTATCCTGTTGGCGGTCGCAGGGGGGTGGAGCCTATCCCAGCTGACACTGGGTGAGAGGCAGGGTTCACCCTGGACAGGTCACCAGACTATCACAGGACTGACACATAGAGACAGACAACCATTCACACTCACATTCACACCTACGGACAATTTAGAGTCACCAATTAACCTGCAT
>NC_065510.1:4601564-4616233 GCF_006386435.1 Epinephelus moara | reverse complement strand
CTGACACAGGGAGAACATATCAGAGCACCTGTAGGAAACCCACGCTGACACAGGGAGAACATGTCAGAGCACCTGGAGGACACCCACACTGACACAGGGAGAACATGTGGGAGCACCTGGAGGACACCCACGCTGACACGGGGAGAACATGCAGACTCCACACAGAAAGGCTCCCCCACCTCAGAGTTCAATCCAGGAACCCTCTTGCTATGAGGCAACAATGCTAACCACTGCACCCCCAAAAAACCAGCCGCCGGCCATTTGCCCAGCTGAGTGTCAGGTGACACCATCAGCCGGCTTGAGTTGAGCTCAGACCGGCCAGTTCACACCGCTGACACTTTTCTCTGAGACGTTCTAAAAGAGATTCATCTTGTCATGAATCTTTGGTCTGAACTGGACTTTAAAAAGCTGTTTCATGAAATATTTCAGTGCAACACACGATATAAATGTCAACATTGAGAATTCAGTTACAACTGAATTTCACAGTAATGTTTCAGTGGTCGATAAAAGATTGAAATCATTCAGGCTGTTATTTGCTTCCAGATGGAAGCCTCCTCTGTAAACTGTGCTCTCTTGTCTGCAGTCAGCATGTAGATATTTATTCTCTCCTGTCAGAGCTCCAGACTGAAGCCAGAATAACTCTGTGGAGTCAAAGTGAAAATATTCTTCTTTTTTGGTGTTTCATGGTTTTTACTTCAGAGCAGAGTCGTTCTGGAACTCGTCCAAGTCCAGCCCAGTAGCCAGAAGAAAATGTTGGCATTGTATACATAGATGGATCACTTAACAGGCCTACAGGGCTTGGACCCAGGGGCCCAAAGTGCCAGGGGCCCCCTCTGGCTTTCACCTGCAAAATATCACTCAAATAAACACGTAGCAACCAGTAGGGGTGGGAACTGCAGAGGACCCACCACATGATATTATCACCATACTAAGGACACAATATGATATTACTGCGATAAAATATAATGCGATTTATGACCTTTTTTCCAACTGAAAATTATTTCCCCCAAAAGACAATTTTGTCATCATCAGTTTGACCTCCTGAGATAAAGTTTTTATTCCGTTCATCGACTTTAATCATTTTCATTGATTCAAAATGTGACACAGAGCAGACAGACTGACCAACACTATCATAACACCTGCAGACACCTGCTCTAGTTTGGAGGACGTGAGACAGTGTCTCCTGTCCTCTGTCAGATAATGTCCTGCTATAGTCACATATGAAGTTGAAGTCCAGGCGTCACATGTTAACTCCACCCTTCCTGCTGTACTCAAAGGTTCCTCAGCTTTATGCTTCACTTCTCTGTAGAGCTTGGGTACGGCTATGAGGGGGCGGAGTCACATACCTGGGTTCACGTGTTTTTAGCATGTAACAAAAGCCTTGGTTTTCAACAGCGCTGTATGGATGCAGATCTGTGCACAGGAAGTAGGTTGGTAGGGCTGGGGGCGTCCTCACCACAAACAAACCACACCAGAGTTCATTTGTGACCGGACCGAGACCACCTCTTCCAGAAGGTCTGTTCAGGTGTACACCTGAGTGCGACTGCTGTGTTCACACCTGCCCAAACGAACCGCACTGAGGAGGCAAACCAACAGTAGTTTGACTGTTAAACACACTGCAGTAAAAAAAGATCCAACAAACCAGTGCGTCTCAGTCGTCCTGCAGAGCTGCTGACCTGCACCTTCGTCCGCCGACACCTCCAGCTACTACACCCCCGCTCAGTGTGTCTTTGCAGAGATGAGTTGATGATTATAACTTCTACAGTGTTTGTATCCAGGTCTCAAAGTCAGAATATTTCCACTCTGTGGCCTTCTGTCCAATCATCTGCAGTTTTAAAGAAGCTCCCCTATGACCGTTTTTCATCCTTCTCTGACTGCTAGCTCACCAGGCTAACGCTACGCTTTTTTTCCAAGCATGTCCTGCCTGGTCCTGCCCTGCTGAGCTGTGATTGGCTGGTTCTCATTGGCTCCAGGTTTCCTCTGAAGGCATGAACACTGCACGTCACCCCCTGCTGACCCCACAGAGCCTGTGGTGTGATGATGCTCCTACTTGACCTCTGACCTCATCATCTCAGATTACACGTTATTATCGCCTCCGCCATCGCGGACGTGTTTATGGCTTCGTTTGTTTGTCGGCAGGATATCAGAAAAATGAGCCACCTGATTTTTAATGAAACATAATAAGAAGGCGCAGAAAGAGCTCATTAAGTTTGGAGCTGATCTGAATCAGGGGGCGGAAGTGCCATTTGTTTTTGTTTTGATAAAATCCTGTCGTTCAGTTCAGTGGAGACAAAACAGCCGACTGTAGAAATACAAAGTGTCCACAGTGATCCTCTGAGGTGCATGACACATGGCGCTGCTCACCACTTTATTCTCAAACTGAGGTGTGACAGCAGAAACATAAATACACACAGAACATTCAGATTATACAAGTCTTAAAAATCCAAATGTGACTCGTCTGCAACAAACTGCAGCAGAGATATGAAGGAAATATATCCCGTCAGGATGTAACGCTTCACAGAATTCAGTGTACGGTACCTTTTTTTTTTTTGAACCAACAAAAAGGAGTTTATAATAATTAAAATAATACTTTTATGTTATTTTAATATTTTTTTATCTAACAATATAAAGTCTGATCCTGTTTGACTGTGAACACTGATGGAGCCGTACCTGAGTGTCTCCTCAGCAGCATATAAAACAAAAAGAGCTCTGTATGAAATAATTAATGTAGAAAGAAAGAAAGAAATGTTAGAGAGAAATTTCCTTGATTTTAAAACTTTAATTGTATGAAAGCAAACACAATCTGGACTTTAGTATTTCAGTCAGTCTGAAACGAGCTCGTTAAAGTCTGGGTGAGGCAAAATCAGTGATTTCTGTCTGAACACATTTTACGTGATAGAAAATGAAACATGAGAACATGTGAACGCTGGAGTCGTGTTGTGTTCACACCAGGCGCGAATAAAACAATTCCGGTGAGTGAATTACACGTGCAGTCCATGTAAAGACGCGATTAGATGCGAATTCCCACCAGGCAGCACGATGGACGCAGCCGGAGTGACATGAAATACACAAATTAAGCGGCGCTAATGAAGCGAGCAGTCCGATTTTACGTCATACACTTATTCATGAGACTTGAAAAATCTGAACTTCAGCGACCAGTTGGCGCCGTGATAGCCAATCAGCATTGAGATTTTCCAGGGACGTATGCCGCAGAGGACATACTGGTGGACTGTACTGGTTCATTCATCGATTCAGCGATTTCACGTGCGTACGAAGAGTCAACACAAAATATTCTGGCCTTCAAACTTGTGCGAGAAACGTTTAGTGTGAACACAACTGTTTTCATTATTTCTGTGTCCAGGATTTTTTGGTTGGGCCTGAAATTCTAGTTTAATGACACACTGGAGTCGTCCTCAACGTAACCTCTCCCCTTTATATAAATGTTACATCACTCCTGACATCAGCGCGCAGAGTGTCAGCGTCCTTTCATGATAAACATCTCTGTTACACGCCACAGTCACAAAAACAACACTTGGGTTATACACAACTTTTCCTTTAAGTGGATATTTTTTAAAGTTGTTGTGTTGTTGTGTTGTTGTTTCTGTTATTACTGTTGTTGTTGTTGTTGTTGTTGTTGTTGTTGTTGTTGTTGTTGTTGTCGTTGTTGTTGACAGCAGGACTGTGAGGTTTCTGCTTTCAGTAGAATCAGTTTCTGTCCACCTGTTCAGGCAAAGACATCTACAGGAAGGTCCAGGGACGAGACCACCCCGCCCCGTCCACCGTCATCAACATCACAGGTACGTCCATCTGTCTGTACGTCCACCACCTGTCCATCTTCATCCATCCATCCATCTGTTTGTCCATCTGTCATTCAACCATCTGTCCCAGTGTCCTCAAACAAGTACTTCTATATTAACAGTTTCTTATCTTGCTTTAATTGGTCAGATTTGTTTTCATATCAAACTAAACATTATTAATCATAATAAACAAACAAAAAGAAAAGTGTCCCCAAACGGTGTCTGGTCTGAGAATTAAGTTTAAGGTGCAGCAAACCCAAAATGTGAAGTCCTCATATGAGGACGCAGGGTCACATGAGGTTCAACCACAACCTTCTCCACCTGTCTGTGAAGCCATCATCCATCCACCTCACTCCTGTTGTGTTGTTCTTACCTTTGTTGACTGTGAAGCGTCAGTGATGAAAGTCTCACCATCAAACTCTCCGTCTGTCTCAGAGGAGGGGGCCGAGGAGGTTTTGACCAAGAAGGAGGAGGAGGAGAGGCGGATCGCGGAGATGGGAAGACCCACGCTGGGTGAACACGTCAAACTGGAGGTCATCATTGAGGAGTCGTATGAGTTCAAGGTGGGATCAGTTTCTGTTACAGTGATGTCGTAATTGAAACATTAAATTGAACACATAGTCAAATGTAAAGCGTGACATCAGTTTTCAGATTGATCATCAGATGTGCAACCAAACTGATGATTTGTGAAAAGATCAGCAGGAACATTCAATGTTCAGCCTTCCTGACTGACTGTGTGGTGACCTGTGACCTGTTGTCTCTCAGAACACTGTGGACAAACTCCTGAAGAAGACCAACCTGGCCCTGGTGATCGGGACAAACAGCTGGAGAGAGCAGTTTGTGGAGGCCATCACAGTCAGCTCTGGTAAGAACCTGACCCGAGACGATCTCAGGCTCCAGTTTGAAGTTTCAGTTTCGTGTTGCAGCTTGTAGTTCCACGAGTTGTACGAATGAGGCCAGCTGAGAGTGAAGCAAAGAAAACAGGCTCCATGTTGGACTTGCATAGAAATAAAGATTAATCCGACCCGGCCTTACGTGTGACTTGGTGTTGACTCCTGGCTCTGCCTCCCTCTCCTGCCCAGGTGATGATGATGATGATGAATGTGGCGAGGAGAAGCTGCCCTCCTGTTTTGACTATGTCATGCACTTCCTCACCGTCTTCTGGAAGCTTCTGTTTGCCTTCGTTCCTCCCACCGACTACTGGAACGGTTGGGCCTGCTTCTGCGTCTCCATCTCCGTCATCGGCATGCTGACGGCTGTCATCGGCGACCTGGCGTCACATTTTGGCTGCACCGTCGGCCTCAAAGACTCTGTCACTGCTGTGGTGTTTGTAGCTTTGGGCACATCTGTACCAGGTCTGATACACACCTGTTCCCCTGTCCTCACGATCCCTTACAGTACAGTACATTCAGTCCACAGATGCTGTCGAGATAAAAACGTCTAAGAAAAAAGTCTCTACACCAAAATAATCAAAAGCGAAAGGCATTAAAGGGCAAACTCTCCTATCAAAATATGTTTTAAGCAATGATTTAAAAACAGGTAATGTGCTGGCACACCTCATCTCCTCAGGCAGAGAACTCCAGAGCCTCCGGGTCTTGGTGGCAAAAGCCAGGTCACCTTTAGTTCCCAGCCTTGACCGAGGGACTAGTGAGGGTAGGTTCAGGGATCTCAGGTCACGACTTGGAGCACAGGTAGTCAGAAGCTCAGCTATATAAGTGGGGGCTAAACCATGCTGAGCTTTAAAAGGTATTAATAAAATCTGAAGATCAATTCTGAAGTTAACTGGCGACCAGTGGAGGGAGGCGAGAATTGGGGTGATATGTGACCTATGATTTGTCCCAGTTAAAATACGTGCTATGAGATGCCTAAAGTTCTCGCTGTAGATTTTATATTAGTTTTTAACAGCAGTACAGCATTCTGTTAAAGCGCTTGACAGCTAACGTTTACTAGCTTAAAGGACAGGTAGATATGGGTGTCATCAGTGTAACAGTGGGAGGATACCCCATTTAAATGACTGATAATGTGTCCTAATGGAAGCATATAAAGTGAAAACAAAATAGGACCAAGAGTAGATCCCTGTGGCCCCCCCAACACATCAGTGCAGCTGAACAGGAACAGAAAATTCTCTCTCTAAGAAATATGATTCAAACAATTGAATCATAGAGCACAAAGCACATGCTCAAGTTTTATGTTTGTATGGACAGAGATTGCTAAATAGATTTTAAGATTGTTATTGTAAAAATAGCGTTGTTCTTGCATTTGGAATTGCTTGTTTAAAGAGGAATTAGAAAACTTTTCCACCAGCTAGCACACTAGCTCGCTACCTACAAAGCTAGTGAAGCTTGCTAGCTAACACTATCTACTGATCAACTTCTCGATCATGGATCATTACAGCATATACTTTCACCACAGTTCATTTTAGGAGGACCACCACAAGGAAACATGTTCTCTGTTTAGATTATTAAACGTACAATGGATCATAGATATTTGTTTCTGGCTGCCAGTGTTAGCTAGCTGAAAAGTTTTCAGTTTCCACTTTAAAAATGTTGATCAGAAATGTTGCAGTCTGTTGATACTTTGACTTGAATTGGTGCTAAAATGGAGGATCCAGAGGGACAAGTCCACCCGTCCGGAGGACAAGGACCCGGGGAAAATTATGGCAACATCCTGGCTCTGAGCCCCTACACAGTCTGGCTGTGATCTGCTCTTCCACTAGGACAATCAGATGGAGGGCGGGACCTCGGTGGGGTCCTTCAGCTCTCCCTTCAGCATCCACACACCCCTGGATGTGGAGACGAGGACTTTATCATTCTTTCCCCAGGGGTTTTGTGCCCCTACCCTCCTGACAGGCGGACTTGTCCCTACAGACCATCCACTCTAACATTAACCCTCGACATAGCATCAGCAGATGGCAACGTTTTTAGTCAACATTTTGAAATGGAAATAGACAAACTTTTCAGCTAACTTAGCTAGCATGCTAGCTACACTAGCTAACGCTGGCAACCAGAAACAAACATCTATAACCCATTGTACGTTTGATATCGAACCAATGAGCTCGCTTTCTTGCGGTGGTCCTCCTAAAATGAGCAGTGGTTGAAGTTTACTATATTTGATTATGATCAGGGAATAGATACGCAGATGCTAGCTAGTGCTAGCATAGCCTGCTAGTTTAAATGCTGACTACTCCCAACTCTGTGAAATGATTGGCTGAATTAAAAACAGATACGTTTTTGACTGACAGAGGATTGTGAGCCTCTGATTGGCCAAATCAAAAAATTATTGACAGATATCCCGCCCCATCCAGCTAGCACCTGCGTATGTCTAAAGCTGTGGCTCTCTGACTCAATGTGAATCAATGATATTGGACACTGCATGCAGCAACCACCAGATGGCAGCGAAGGCACGATTGTTAATTTGGGTGCAGTTGCTGTTTCGGAGCTCAGTCACCAGAGGAAAATGTCGGCTTTATACGTTTCTGCAAAAAAACAGTTACATTTTCACATTTAATATTTACCATATCAAAGTTTTTAAACTGATGTAGTTTATGAGCTGACTTTGTCATCAGGAGGTGGAGGGGATGAGGGATAGTGTGACACCTAGGAGAGATGCTTGTGAAGTTTCAGACCACTGTTCAACACCAACTAACAACAACAGTTTGTTTCTTTTCAGTCAGAAGAGTGCTGTTTTCCAGCAGGGGTTGTGCCTCAAAAATGGGTATTTTAATCCAAAACATGATCTTTTCCGAACCATAACTAAGTGGTTTTTGTGCCTAAACATAACCGCACGTTAACCACATTGCGTTTATATGTACCTGCTACATCACTGGTTCCCAAACTATGGCACATGTACGCAGAGGAATCCCTGTAATTTCTTTTTTTATTTAATAGATGAAGTCAAATATATATAATACAGAGGCGAATATAGAATATATAGAATACAGAAAATATATCAGTATCAGGTGATAACATGAAAAGTGTCTTGCTATAAAAAGATGTTATTCATGTTTTTTACAAGATATATTCACTTTATAACAAGATGTTTTCAAATTAACAAGAACAAACAAGAAAAATGAACCTAACCTATAGCTGACATGAGCCTGATGACATCACTATGACATCATCAGGGTTATTATCTCCTCCAGTTTCACAGAAACTTCTTCTTGAGCTAACCAACACAGCAGATTAACAGCAGCTCGATCAATCATCTCCTTCACTTTCTCTCTCTCCTCAGACACCTTTGCCAGTAAGGTGGCAGCCATCCAGGACCAATACGCCGACGCCTCCATCGGCAACGTGACAGGAAGTAACGCTGTCAACGTCTTTCTTGGTATTGGCGTTGCCTGGTCCATTGCTGCCATTTACCACTACTCCAAGGGCCAGGTGTTCAAGGTCGACCCGGGCACGCTGGCCTTCTCTGTCACACTCTTCACCATCTTTGCCTTCATCTGCATCGGCGTCCTCGTGTACCGCCGCCGGCCCGAGATCGGCGGGGAGCTCGGCGGACCCAGAATCCCCAAGATCCTCACGACCTGCCTGTTCTTCAGCCTGTGGTTAATGTACATTATCTTCTCCTCACTGGAGGCCTACTGCCACATAAAGGGCTTCTAAAAGTTCTGCTTCTGAAAGGTTCTAACAGTTCTGATGGGTTTCTACAGGCACCAATAGGTACCTGCATATTCTGACATGTTCCTGTCATTTCTGTTATTTGTCTGAAGGTTTGGTAGATGTCTAAAGGTTCTGACAGTTACTTTACGGATGGTTCTGATGGATTTTTAAAGGTACCAATAGGTTCCTGCATATGCTAACAGGTTCCTATCATTTCTGAGGTTCAGTAGATGTCTAAAGGTTCTAACAGGTTCCTAACAGTTGATGCATTCCTTAAAGTTGTAAAGGACATGTACCAGTGCTAAGAGGCTTCTGAGATTAGGTTGAACTACTAGTTCTAAAAGGTGTTTTTGATGATCTGACAGGTTTATAAATGCAGATTAATAAATGTTCTGCTGGACCCTGTGTAGTTCTTTCATGTTCTTTAAAGATCTAATGACTTTAATGGATCCCAAAGGTTCCTGGAGGATTCTACAGCTTCTTGCCAGTTCTGGTGCTTTCCTAAATTTTCCAATGGGTTACTGTCATTATTTCAAGGGTTTGGATAAACTTGTAAGGGTTCTGTTGGGTTCTGACAGGTTCTTAGGATTTTTGTTGTACATCTAAAGGTGTAGATAAACATCTGAAGGTTGTTACAGGTTTCTGACAATTGATGGATTTCTAAAGAAGTTCCTGAATAATGTGCAAGGTTCTTAGAATTTTTCTAAAATTACAGATGAACTTCAAGTTGTTTTGCGACATCAGAGGTTCCAGAATATTCTTACATGTCTCTTATTTGTTTGAAGGTTGGTCTTTAAGGTTCTTTAGCATTCGAAACATGTTATATCATAATGTGACGGGCTTCTGTAAATTTTCTAAGCGTCTAGATAAAGGTTCCTAAATGTTCCTATAATTAGAGGTTTGAGCTTGAAGGGCTGAAACCCTATTGTTGTTGTTTTTGTGCAGATGTATTATTATTTTTCTTTAGAAATATTTTTACAGACTCGTGTCAGATGGTTTATTGTAGATATGAAAATTTCTCCAATGATTGGAAGTTGTGTGCTAACGTTGCCCAATAACGATGAGGCCGATCATCCTGATGGGGGCGCTATAATTAAAGGCCCACTTTGAAAATCATAGCTCCAACACTACAAGTCCAATTTACATAGAACTTGGCACAAGCATTCATTTATACTCACTCTATCAATTTGCCTCAAGAACCATAAAGATCCATCTGACAAGATTTTTTGCGATTTTGAATTTTCTGAGAAACACATTTGTGACGTCTCCTCCTAAACCATTGGTCCATTGTGCACCAAATTTTCTGTGGATCATTGTTGGGCCAACCTTAACAAAACAAATCAAAACCTTGTTGATATTTTGTTGCATTTTGAAGATACTGACCAATGAACTTTAGAGGGGGCGAGGCTCAGCACATACATAGATTTAACTCCACAATCGTTGGGCAAATCATCATAAAACTTGCAGGATGTGTCCACATAAGTACCTGGAACATAACTTGAAAGTTTCACTCAAACAGACCACTAGAGGGTGCTAATAATGCAAAAGAAAGGGGTGTGGCACAACACAGATCAGACAGATAAATCAGAAACTGTCATCATGACAAAACTTGCCGGATATGTTTTATAACAATGTTGAACCATGTGTGTAAAAGTATTTTAACATTGATCCCTAGGTGGCGCCACCAGTTCCAAACATGTTCATGGGCCTGGCACATATTCGGCCATGGTGAACTGATTTTCAGTCAGTATTTAAAGGGGCAAGAAACCCATCCTCTGATATGACAGGGATCATAATCCTGACTTTATCCATTTCTACTGTAGCATTTTTCTTATTGAACTCAAAACCTTTATTCTATATACGAAAAAGAAAGACAAGGAGAACTTGTTGCTTTTTTTTTCACATGTAGACCACATTGGATCGGGTCCAGATCAAAAGCTTTGAACTTCCTCTGAGCTTGAACCCTGAAATCACCACTTGCAGCTGTTTTATCGTGTGTTATTTGTCAAAAGGTTTGATAGAACTCTAAAGGTTGTATCAGGTTCCTGTCAGTGGATTAATTTGTGAGGGATCTGATGGACACCTAACAGCTCTGTCAGTATTCTGGCAGGTTTCTGAACTTGTCCTGTATGAACTCCTAATATTTGTTTTGATGATGTGACAGGTTTTATTACATTTCGATGAATCTGACACATTAACTGTTCAATCAATCAATCAATCAATCAATCAATCAATCAATCTGTTCAGGTCTTTTAGGTTCTTTACAGCTCCAACAGACTCAAAACATCTTTGATGTGGTTCCTGACAGATTCTACCTGTTCTTCACTGTCCTGGTGAATTTCTGGACGTTATTGTGGAACCCTTCTTTTTGAGTTACTCTGGTGTCCATGTCGGACTGCTCTCTGGCTGCTGAGTGACCTCAGAGACTGGACTTTCTTCACCCTCACGTACATCCCCAACATTACAGACATTAACGTGTTCCATCAATCCTTCATCTGTACCTCTCTGCAATGTTTAACAAAAAATAACATTTTAATTTTGTCGTGTGAGGACTTTGAATCACAACCACAGTAGCGATGACGGAGGCAGCTCAGGCTGAAGACTTCTAAAAACCTGCAGGACGTTAGATGTTAAAGGCGACTGGAGCAGTAGTGTTGCACCTCAATGAATATCTGCACTGAGTTTGAAACATAGTTGAGTTTGACAATGGATCCAGAGTTTGGTGTTGAAGCCATCTTTAAACTCTTTGAGACTCTGTGCTCGGTCGAGCTGAACCTGAGCTGCTGCAGATCCAAAATGTTTGAGGACATTTACCTGTGTATGTTTGTGTGTGAGTGTGTGTGAGTGTATACATAACCTCAAAGATCAGTGGGAAGAAGAGACGTCTGTTGTGATGTTCTGTGATATGATTGGACGATGTAAACACAGAGTTGTTGGGTATGATCTGACGGCAGGATGTCTTCCCTTCAAATATTAAAGTGCAGTGAGTGTTTTTCCTCTTCAGTGTTTATGAATCTTTCTCCTCTCTGATTGGTCCACAGAAATATTTGACCAATGATGTGTTTCAAATCAGATTCCTCTGTGCTCATACACCTCTCGGCGACTGCATTAAATTGCGCCTCCCAAACAAGCGTCTGTCAGGTGAGGGATGACAGCTTGTGAAAACTGCAGGCTACTGACACCGTGAGAGTGACACTGGAGTTACGTTCTGTCCTCAGTGTTAGTTCCCTCAACTGGCACTCAGTCGTCAAACGTTAGAGACGCTCCGTTTTAAAAGATGAATAAAAAAACACCACAACACTGAAGTCAGAGTAAAAAGTTTCCGCAACTAACAGAGCAACTTGTGTCTGCACTTGTCCGTTTCCATCTGCAGCAGTTAATGTGTTTCCTGTAACATGACAGGTAGAATCCAGAGATAGAGGCCAGTTGCACAAAGATTCTCCTTTAAATCCAAGTTAAGGTTCCTTTAAATGAAACTGGTTGCACTAAACATTCTTAAGTCATTTCTTAAAGTTCATTAAACTGTTACTCGGAGGACCTCAGCAACCGAAGTCAGGAAAAAACCTCTGACTGCATCTTAACAACAACGTGACTGAGTTTATGGTGATAAACGAGGAAAATGAAGGCGTCCTGAGGAGACTGCTCTGCGACAAGGAGAGCCTGATGAACAGCCTTAATGCTGAGCGACTGGGGCTGGTTGCAGAAAACACCTTAAGTTAAGATTTTCCTTTAAGTCCTAGTTAAGGTTTCCTCAAAATAAAATTGGTTGCACAAAACATACTGAGGTCTTCTCCTTAAGGTTTCCTTGAAATGTTCACTTAAGTATTTATGGTTTCCTTCTTGTCTTGGTCTTAGACCTTAGCAACCAAAGCAAGGTAAAAATAAATCTTAATGTCCCTCTGACTCTGTCTTAACTGCAACATGACTGAGTTTATAGTGTTGAAAGAAAAAACGAACCCACCCTGAGAACAGTGTTCTGAGACCAGGAGAACCAGACAGATGCACTTCTGGTTTTACACTTTAGATTTGACTGAATTCATTTCTGTTTTCTGGTATTTAAGCATCAAATTTACTTTGTAGTTTGTGCTTTCTATGAATGTTGTCTTCCAGATTTTTCATCTTTTCCTCCTCTGACCTGTCTGGTTTTCTTGTCTTCTGACATTTTCCATTATCCAACTGTGAGCCAACTTTGTGAGACGATAACAGGCGTCACGAGTGTGAGTCCAAGCAAAACAAACAGACTCCACGGAAACTGTTACTGCTGTAAAATTCCTTTCAACACAGTTAATGAGATTTTCCTTAACTGAGGAAACCTTTTAAAGGGATTCTGTGCAACTTCTGTAAGTCCCTCAGCTAAGGAGAAATCACCCAAACTGATCCTAACTCCATTCTGTAAGGGAGTGAGTCGGTCACAGGTAGACTGACTCGGTCTGAACACCTGGTCCAGTGTGGCGTGACGAGGCTGGCCGCTAGGGTTAGCACCAGAGGCTGTGCTAGCTCAGACCTCCAGGTTTGCTGCTAAATGTTTTGTGTTGAGGTGACATTTCAGGCTTGAAGTTCTCCGGTAGTACGAAAGTTTCTTCCTGCAGAGCCTGCAGAGAACGCTGCTCCTATCTACAGCTCCAACTGGGTGGTTTTTAAATGTAAATGTTCCGTTTTCGGGGCCAAGCAGCGTCGTCTCATCTGCCTCTGTCATGTGACAAAGACACTGTGGCCTTCAGTGACACACCGGGTCAAAGGGCACCACAGAACGTGATTAATCAATGTTAATTAATTCATCAAAATTGAGGCCATATTTTGACAGCCTTAAAGAAACATTAAGTACCTCTGACTGCATCTTAACAACAACACGTCTGAGTTTATGGTGATAAATGAAGGCGTCCTGAGGAGACTGCTCTGCGAGTGGGAAAACCTGACGGACACCGTTAATGATGAGCAACTGATTTTGTTTATGATTGGTCTCAACGTCTGAATTTGGATCACTCAACTTTCCAAAGCTGCACTTTTCCAGTCCCATTACAGTAAGTGATCGCTCTGCAGTTTTATGCAACAGGATCTTTCCTATCAGTTACTGGCGAGGTATTTCATGTACACAAGTCAACGGTGTGCTGCGTCATTCACTGGGTTTCCTCACCCGTCTGCTGAACACCGGGGTGAAGGTCCCATCCAAACAGGAGGAGGATGAGGAGGAGGTAGCGGTGCACATCCTGGATGCCACCGGCTTCCCACAAGGGTGCAGGGTGACGGACGGGACTCACAACAGGATTGAAGAGCCCACAAAACAAGAGGATCAATTTGTCATCAGAGCAAATCAACACTCAGTCAATGTCCAGTTAGTCTAAATGAGAAATGACAACAGAGACGTGACAGTTTCTAGTTTATTGTTTCAGACGTCCGACAAGTGTTTCACATATTTTACAAACTGCTAACTGCCTCTTTAAAGGGTTGGAGCTCCGCAGTGCGAAGGGTTAATCAACACAAACACAAACTGATCCGACTCTGAAGGCTCGACTTGGTTTGATGGATCAGTTCAGAAGGATCATGGGTACTGTAGTGTTTAGTGCCACACTGTACAGAGTGCTGCAGGGACGACGTTTGTGTGAAGTTAGCGTCGCCCTGGTTCCCTCGTCAAACAGCCAATGAGATTGTTCCACTGAATTTCTGATTAATGAAAAACAAACCATTTCTGATCCTTCAGGTTCTGTTCAGAGACATAATCTTCACTAATGACTGTTACGATAATTGAAGAATAAATTCAATCAGCAGAAGTAAAAAAGGTAACGTTAGGCTGTAAACAAACGTCACCACGGTCACATGACGTGATGATGATGTTCTGTCGTCTCATTTAGACACTTGGTCGAGACACATAAAGCTGTAAACTGACAGTGGGGTATTTTTACTGGCGTAGAGCAGAGGGTGAACGTCTCTTCAGCTCATGTTGACCTCAGACCTTATTTCACACAGCTGACCAGAAACACATTCAAACTACAATCCCCACCCTGTGGTTGTATGACTCCGCCCACCAGTCCACCCTGTGGTTGTATGACTCCGCCCACCAGTCCACCCTGTGGTTGTATGACCAGTCCAGTGTCTCTGACAGTCTCCATCCATGTCAGTGAAAACATGGATGCTTCACACACAGAAGATCTATACAATCAGCACAGTTTCAAGATTAGAGTCACCAATTCAGTATCTGACCAAATGTCTCCCCTTCTGTTCCTGAGATATGACATTAAAACATGATGATGTCACAGTCAAGCTGACCTTT
>NC_065510.1:4592803-4600618 GCF_006386435.1 Epinephelus moara | reverse complement strand
TGGTCCACTGATGGACCCCGATGAGGACTGCTGGTCCACTGATGGACCCCGATGAGGACTGTCGGTCCACTGATGGACCCCGATGAGGACTGTCGGTCCACTTGCAACAGTCTTAGTCTGGGGGCGGCGCCTTAAAGCTTAATCTCAATTAAACGTGCAGTCCCTTTTACCACCCCAGTGTGGCCACATATTTTAAGAAATAAAGGCCTGTCTCAATTAGAGGCCTGGTCTGGTTGCAGCAGAGAGGATGAAAAGACAAGTGGTGACTCGCTTCATGAAGCCAGAGTCTGTGTCCAGTCCTCCATCACTCTGTCAGTTATTCATACTCTGAATTAAAGGCCTGTTGAGTTCAGTGATTTAATAACAGCTCTGAAGTTTTTCTGTATTTATCTTTAAATGTCACACTTACAGCTAAAATGTCAACAGAAATCAACAAGTTCAGTGACGTCACAGATCTCCACACACTGACTGTTGCTGTTTGTGCCACGTCACAATGATTCGGTCTGCCTGCTGTGACGACACCTCCACGTAACAGAACGTAAAAAATCCAGACTGGTATCAAATCAAACTAATCCATTAATCCACATATAAACTGCATTATCATTATTATTATAATTATTACAAGCGTTACAGAGACAGTTGAGGCTGTGTACAGTATTTACAGTAATTATTAAATATCAACAGCAGAATTCATACAAATTATTAAAAAGTAACTTTCATGGTACAAATATTTCTATTCCAACATGACGAGAGAGAAAAAGAAAGGCGAGGCATCACCTCGTCTGCTGGTACAAAACGGAGGGGGGGAGGGGCACGTGGACTGTATAAACATGGATGACACGTCTCTTCTTCTGTGGTATCGCCCACCCCCGCATGGCGTAGGATCCATATGAAAAGAGTACGTGAGGACTAAAGCCAATGATGGCAAGTGCCAAAGAATATTCTGATTTATAAAACCGTGCATACACCTGCTGGTCCACTGTTATAAATCCATGTGTGCGGGTGGCTGGAGAAGCAGAGCGTGCAGCGGCACCGCCGTGTCTCCAGTGACATCACGGTCGTGTTCACTGCAGCGATTTTACACACAAGACTGAAACCCAAACCACACTTGGTGATGTCTGCACTGTGTTACAGCAGATTCATCATGACTGCTGACGCTCTGTTATTTCATGCTGTTTGACTGATGTGTGTATTTCAGCAGCTGCAGCGCTCCACAGATGACCACGAGTGTCAGCAGCGTGCAGTCCGGCCCTCTGTGACGGTGAGACAGCGCCATGTGAGGTTTGAGTCGGCCGATCATTTTTACAGCCTAAAGGTGTTTATGGAAATGTTCTGGCTCAGGAGCACAAACGAAACGACTTGATGGAATCTCTTCAATAAACGGATCTTCATGTAATGTGTCATGTGGCGAAATTTAAACATGTTTTGGACATTTAGTTTCTACAACCCGGCGCCAATTCACCAGCTCACCATCTACAGCGCCAAATGTTCGTTCCCTACAGGCCTCGTTTTGTGCGTCTGCAGTGTTTATAAAAGAGACCGCGGGTCATGAGGAGGACACGCCGCTAAAGGTTTGCTGAAGCTGGGAGGAGTTAAAGTGGGAGGAGGAGGAGACCATGTGGGGTTCACAAGGACACGCCCACAGGGAGGTCATGTGATACAGTAGAGGAGCAGGAGGAGGAGAAGGAGGAGGTGCAGGAGGAGCAGGAGGAGGAGGAGGAGCAGGAGGAGCAGGAGGAGGAGGAGGAGGAGGAGGAGGAGACCATGTGGGGTTCACAAGGACACGCCCACTAAGAGGTCATGTGATACAGTAGAGGAGCAGGAGGAGCAGGAGGAGGAGGAGCAGGAGGAGCAGGAGGAGGAGAAGGAGGAGGAGCAGGAGGAGCAGGAGGAGGAGGAGGAGGAGGAGGAGGAGACCATGTGGGGTTCACAAGGACACGCCCACTAAGAGGTCATGTGATACAGTAGAGGAGCAGGAGGAGCAGGAGGAGGAGGAGCAGGAGGAGCAGGAGGAGGAGAAGGAGGAGGAGCAGGAGGAGCAGGAGGAAGAGAAGGAGGAGGAGGAAGAGCAGGAGGAGGAGGAAGAGTAGGAGGAAGAGAAGGAGGAGGAGGAAGAGCAGGAGGAGGAGGAGCAGGAGGAGGTTCAGGGTTTGTTGTATCCAAAGATCCCCACAGGAAAGTGTTTGACGTGTGTCGGCCACTGAGCAGCGAGCTGGAAGAACTTGACATCGTTCCACTCGACTCCATCTATAGAGACTGAGGGAGACACAGGACGCCATGATGTCACTCAAACACCTGCTCACACCTGTGTGTGTGTGTGTGTGTGTGTGTGTGTGTCTCTACCTCTCAGTGTGTGTTGGTGTTTGGAGGTACAGATCAGTCTGCTGATTCCTTCGATCTGCTGACTCCTCGACTCCGCCTCCTTCTCCTTTGTCTTCTTACTGAGGAACATGACTGACAGACACACACCTTCATCGTCATCATCATCATTATCATCACCATCTTCATCACCTCTCGTCTTCCTCACCTTTCTTGTTCTTCTCTTTGGTCACCACCGTCATGCTCATCAGCTCTCCTCCGCTGAGCCTCGACACCTGCAGACAGCGGAAGTTACTCTTCAGAGTGTTCTTCATCCCCACCTCCCTCCTCCGCTCTCCTCCTCCTCCTCCTGCCTGACTGCTCCAGTAGTCCACCTGCAGACCCATCACCTCCCCCGGACAGCTGGACAGAGAGGAGGAAGAGGAGGAGACACAGGTTATGGCTCTTATTAGAGAGTAACCGCCTTTGTTTTGAAAGAAAAAACAAACAGGAAGTACCTGATGGAGGGGGAGGGAGGAGGTGTGGAGGTGATGCTGATCAGAGCTCCTGATTGGGAGGGAGGAGATCCCAGTATGATGTCATCCGAGTCAACTGTGGGGAGAGGAGCAGATGTGAAGTTTGTGTTTCCAGAGATAAAGTGAAGAAGATCATAAGATAAAGTTTAATGACGATAAAGATGAGATGAAGAGGGGAGAGGGGCTGTGGGGGGAGGGGCTGGGGGAGGTGACAGGTGAGGCGCGTCTACCTGAGGTGGACCTAAAGTTCTGCTCCACGAGGCCGACCTTCACCAGCTGAGGACAGACACAGATCATGTGACTTCATCTCAACACAGTAACCCTGTGACATCACCATGGCAACGTCTCATGAAAGCAGATCTTTCAGGTTCAAGAAAACATCATCAGACATTTCTAACAGCACCAATATCTCAAAGCATCAGTGTCTCTCTTCTTCTTCTGTCTATAAATATGTCTGCTTTCAGTCGCCTTTAACCAACGCCACTTCCTGTTAGAATAAACTTAGGCCACAAAAACAGTTTCCTCCCGACTGCAGCTGAACTCGTCAACATGGTCTCCTCTCACGTCGATATATTCGTTACATTCTTGGACTCTTATCTTTGCACACTGCACAAACCAGGTCTCTATATTCCGTCACAGCTCTGTTCTACATATTTATATTTATCTTTGTCATATTTTGAGTGTTGCAGTGCTTTGCATTATTTTCATCCCTCTTATTATGTTTATTGTATGTTAAATGTATGCACCAAAAATCCAAAGCAAATTCCTTGTAAGTGAAAACACACTTGGTAATAAATCCTTTTCTGAGTCTGACGTTTGAGACCAGACTACTTCCTGCTGACCGACTAAAATAAATCTACAGGTGACGCCTCTGTTGTGCTGCGTATGCATCTGTAAGATAATGTGTTAATAACTTTGACACAGTAGATCCGACACTGCAGCAGCGAAGCATCAAGTCCATGACGTAACACTCTGCAGTACTTGTTTATTAGGAGCACTTGACACAGAGTTTCTCACCCCGATGAAAGGGACAAACTTCTGACAGGAGTCGTCGTCGGGGCTGCAGAAGAAGAACAGATTCAAACAGTTAAAAACAAAATGACAGAACTGAATAAATCAACTGTGGAGTCAAAGATTTTGTGTGTGTTACACTGTGATTCCTCTCGTGTCCACTAGATGCTGCTGCTGCTGCTGCTGCTGCTGCTGTGGTAAACTCTGTGTTGAGGTGAATGGGAAAACTCCTCCTCACAAACACAAAGTAAATACAGTTTTTGCAAAGTTCAGCTCTTAGCAGGTCACAGAGCTTCTTCTCATGACGTTCAGAAACGGAGGACAAACGTACTGTCGCCGTCTGTGGACACCTGGCGCTGTACGTCTCAATGTCAGGACTGAACAGAGACCGAACAGGAAAGGAGGGGACTCGGGGAACAAAGCGAGTGTAGCCAGACGACTACATGCAACATTGTTATGGAACTCAGGGGGCTAACTTGCTCCTCGCTACGGCGGCACATTTGAATCAGCTGTGATGTTGTGGCATAAGTTTGTTTTATGTGTGGGCGGAGACAGCGGTCAAATGTCAGTGATAATGTTCCACCACCTGTTTGCATTTCACAGTTTAAAAAGAAGACAAAGAGGAAGAAGAAGGAGCGGTTCAGTAAGAGCAAAACAACAGTGTGCGATTTGAGACAACACCACCCTGTTGAAATAAGTGCACCACACAGGAAGTGCGTAGTGTACTGCACGAATACGAACAGACGTACATGGTTTAAGACACACTCAAGGTTTGAGGTCTGATCCTGACAGGTAAGAATCATACCTCTTGTGTTTGCAGGTCAGCATGGCCTCTGAGATCGGACACAGGTGAGAAACAGCAGCTCCGCTCAGATACTGAGACACTCGACCTGCTACACCCACAGGATCTGTGGAACAGAGAGCACATCGTCACCTGAGAGAGAGTTTACCAGTGAGTGTTACCTGTCAAACACAGTCAGCATCTACACCTGAGGGAGGGTAGTCTGAGTGAGTGGAAGTTCGCTGCAAAGATCAGCCTCTCATTGGGCGGAATAAGCCACCCACTGAAGTCCCGCCCTACCACCTCCGGTTGCAGTTTTCAACACGTCCTTTACTAACTTTTGCGGTGTTTGATCTTGCAGGGATGTAGCCATTTTTCTGCCATGGTTCGCGTCCTGTAGGCGATATTTTTGTGGGCGTGTTACACCAAAACCTGTTTCCCCCCGGCAATATTTTTGCAAGCGCACCGTTGCTGTGGCACCGCCCAGAACGATTGTGATTGGTTGAAAGAAATACAAGCAGCTGGGGCGTTTTTTCCTCCAATCTTAAAGTGAGAGTCGGCGCAGCCAGACCTTTCTTTTCTTGAGAAAGGTCTGGTGAGCGAGACTAGAGAGAGGGTAACCAGAGACCAGAGACCAGAGACCAGAGGCCTCAGTACTGTGAAAGCAGTTCATCTTCCCCAGGATATCTCCTCCTCCTCTGCTCTGACTCACCCGTCACATCCAGCGTCTGGATAACTGCTGCTACAGAGCTGGTTATGAACTAGTTCAGTCAACTCTGGGTTTTCCTATCAGCCACGAGCACGTTCATGTGAAAGAGGCGGGGCTATTAATGATGAGTGACATCATCAGAACCATGCATGAAGTACTTCATATGATATGAGATGAAACGGTCATGCATGAAGTACTTCATATGATATGAGATGAAACGGTACAGAAAGTGTCTGCGACTGTGAGACAGTAAAATGTCAGTGGGATATAAACGATACTCTGTGATCTTCTAACGGAAAATGTAGAAACACTGAAAACACTCTCCAAAAATTCACCTTCAGCCGAGACTTGAATGACGTGCAGGTGTCACTGAGCTGTGTGTGACATTAGTATAGAGTATCTTATTTATTTAGTGTGATGATGATGATGATGACGATGATGATGATGATGAAACTCCTCTGTATAGAGTTAACCCTGAAGTGACCTCACTGACTCCAAACACTACTCTATTACTGAGCTGTATGGATATGGGCGGGCACAGCTTATCCCAGATGGACCTGTACAGGATTCTGGTCTGCAGCCACGAGTGGACTCAAACTGTGAAGTTCCCAGAGATTCCCACCCTTAGGAAACCATGTGAAGCAGCACTGGAAGAAGATGAAACCATGACTCGATCCTCTGGAGACCACGAGAACCACAGGAGACGCGATGGGAATCAGAGAGCAGATATACTGCGGCATGTGTTGGTGTGTCACTCATAACTCCTACGAGCACATTCAGGTTAATCTGATGATCTCATCCGAGGTCAGAGGTCTGTCATACCAAGAGGAGGAGACTCCACGCGGCCAAACAGCTCCCTCCAGCCGGCGTCCATGAACAGGCTGTTGAATTTACTGTCCAGGGTGGCCAGGTACTTGGCCAGTGGGTGGGCTCCTGGTGGGGTGATAATAAACACATAGAGCATCATGGGAAGGTTCATGACCAGCTGGTTTACATGTCACGAGATGACGTGTGGGAGTTTCTGCGTACCAACGGGGAGGATGAGGAAACGGACGTAGCTCAGCCAATCAGGCGTTTTGCTGGCCAGCTGCTCTACGAAGCAGCAGAGGACGGTGCTCAGGTAGCTCTGATCTCCAACCACCGCCACCTTTACGGTGGGCGGCGTCTGGGAGTTACAGTTACAGCTGGAAAACACAACATACAGTAATAAATGACTGATGTGATATTCAACATTAACTGATGAGAGCAGGATCGAGTTAGCAGCCTGTCGCAGCAGCTGATCACACGTTTGATTAGATGCACCGTCTCTACGATTCAACCGATTATAATGGAATACACAAAAGTGGTGTTTCATCAGCGCAGTCAGGAGGTGAACCTGGAGGACGGGTTCATCGTTCTCGTTCAGCTCGTTGTGTTTGATGTTTTGTGCGAAGGTCAGCAGTCATCATTAATAACTACATCAGTGTCCCTCCATCTCGAGGTGATAAAAACAACACCTGAACAGGTAGACGTTTCTGTTACAGGCACCAATCACTGCAAATGGAAATTCCTATTTCCAGTGAATGCATCATGAAGATTAATGTTCTGAATATTCAAAATGACAGACGGTACTAATTATTTCTCATACGTCTTTTTAATAATCTCTCGTCCTTATCTCTGGAAAGGCCGTCAGAACTTCAATAGAAAACTGGAACAGAGCGCGCTCAGTGTCGCTATCAGCATCAGCAGGAAGCAGAAGGAAAAGCTCCACCTGTTTGACGGAGGTGTTCATTTGAACTCTACGTTGTGACTAACTGGTGCGACCTGTTTGTGATAGTGAAACTCTGCTGATGCAACAGGCTGCAGGTGTTTCTCATATCAGGTGAGTCTCACAATCTCTGGATCCGGCTGATGATGGCGTTGAAGGCGGCCTGAACATCAGCTGCTGAGACAGTGCAGACGATTGGCTGATCGAAGAGAAGCTCCGACAGATACTGAGGAGGAAGAGAGAGATATACGTCATGTATGTTCTCAACGTTTTATTGTTATAATATTAACATACTGACTGACATGTGATCAACAGACTGAACCGACTGTTTCCTGTCTTCTGTCTTATTGTTTGTCTTTTCTGGACCGAGGAGCCGGCTGCACCAACTGGTCTGAACTTAGTCTGGTCCAAACTGCTAAGTCGCTCTTTGTTGAGACCGGTCTTTAGAATGAACATGACGTTAGTTGCACCAACTAAACGTAAGCCTAGTACTTAACGCGGAATTTATACTTCTGTGTTGACTCAACACCGTACCCTACGTCGTACCCCACGCCGCAGCCTGATGTGCACCTCCCCAGAAATGTAACTCCACGTCACAGTGACGCAGACCTCCTGTCTGTCTCTGTAAGCTGAAACCATTTCCCTCAGTGGAAACAAAGCTTTGATTTACTTTAATTTCACAGATAAGAAACAATAAATTGTGAAGACAATAAAGCCTCCACACACTGTGTGT
>NC_065510.1:4589853-4592432 GCF_006386435.1 Epinephelus moara | reverse complement strand
TGGTTGTATGACTCCGCCCACCAGCCCGCCCTGTGGTTGTATGACTCCGCCCACCAGTCCACCCTGTGGTTGTATGACTCCGCCCACCAGCCCACCCTGTGGTTGTATGACTCCGCCCACCAGTCCGCCCTGTGGTTGTATGACTCCGCCCACCAGTCCACTCTGTGGTTGTATGACTCCGCCCACCAGCCCGCCCTGTGGTTGTATGACTCCGCCCACCAGTCCACCCTGTGGTTGTATGACTCCGCCCACCAGCCCACCCTGTGGTTGTATGACTCCGCACACAGAAGATCTATACAATCAGCACAGTTTCAAGATTAGAGTCACCAATTCAGTATCTGACCAAATGTCTCCCCTTCTGTTCCTGAGATATGATGTTAAAACATGATGATGTCACAGTCAAGCTGACCTTTGACCTTTTGACCTTCATTATTTTATCCTGTTAGACATTTGTGTCAAATTTGGTCAGAATTAGTGACTGAATTCTTCAGTTTTGGACAAAAACAGGTTTTGTGAGGTCACACTGACCTTTGACCTTCAACCACAAAATTCTAATTAGTTCATTCTTCAATCCAAGTGGACGTTTGTGCCAAATTTGAGTAAATTCCCTCAAGGGCTTCTTGAGATACCACTTTAACCAGAATGAGACAGACAGGGTCCCGGTGACCTTGACCTTTGACCACTAAAATCCAATCAGGTCATTGTTGAGTCTAGGTGGACGTTTGTGCCAAATTTGAAGAAATACCCTTGAACCATTTTTAAGATAAAAGTTTTCACAAGGATGGGTCGAACAAAGGTGTTGTCCTTGCTGCAGCGTGTGTGGGTTCGATTCCAACCTGCGGCCCTTTGCTGTGTGTCCTGTCTAATAAAAAGCTAAAAAATAATCTTTATAAAAGAAAGAGATGTTCAGGTATACAGAGCTGTACACGAGAGGCGTGTCTGGGTTTGAGTGACAGCAGCTGGTGGGTGGAGCTCCACATGAGAAAAGTGAACAAACCTGCAGTTTAAGACTCGGGGAGTGACAGCGTGTCGTTACTAGTGGTATTAAAGAGTGACGACCACAGCAGCGTCTGAACGGAACAAAGTAAGTTTATATTCGGCTGCTTCATGTGCTGCTGCTGACCGGCTCCATAGCTCACTGTCCTACCCTTTAACGGACATTAGCGGTGCACTTTTCACCGGTTTGTTTGGACACTGGTTCAACAAGCTGAGGTGAAGACAAGACGTGTTTATGTTTGTATGTTAGCGAGATAAAAAGGAGACTGTAGGAAAGCTAACGTAGGGTGCTGTTCAGCGTTTCTTGCGTATCAGGCTGCTGATTTATAGACGCAGGTGAGATTCTGATTTCACACCTGCTAGTGACGAGGCGGAGGATTTACACCTGGTCTGAGCGAGAAGAAGGTTTAAGCCGAGATGGTGCAACCAGCATAACACTGAGGTCAGACGCCAAGTTACGACCGACTTATCTTCACACCAGGTTGAAGCCCTGTTGGTGCAACCGGCGACCAACCAGGAGAGCAGAAGTGATAAACAAACTCTGGTTGGTCAATCAGCAAATTTTACATCGGAGAGAGGGACAGAAACAAACTGCTGTCTCTTTAAGACTGATGGACAGACGGACAGACCTGTCCCTGCCAGTCTGTGGTGTTGATCAGGATGATGGAATCAGGAATCTGATCATCAGAGAACAGGATGTGGTTCAGCTGATCCAGGACCGACTTCCTGGCAACCTGAAAACAAACATCGGAACCTCAGTGTGAGTACACATCAGTACACGTCAGTACACATTAGTACACGTCAGTACACGTCAGTACACGTCAGTACACATTAGTACACGTCAGTACACATCAGTACACATTAGTACACGTCAGTACACGTCAGTACACGTCAGTACACATTAGTACACGTCAGTACACATTAGTACACGTCACTACACATTAGTACACATCAGTACACGTCAGTACACGTCAATACACACTAGTACACGTCACTACACATTAGTACACGTCAGTACACATCAGTACACATTAGTACACGTCAGTACATGTCAGTACACATCAGTACACATCAGTACACATCAGTAGGGCTGCACTTAAGGATTATTTTTTATTGATTAATGTAACAATTATTTTTTACGTTAGTCAACTAATCTAAGGACAAATTTTTCTAAAAAAAATTACTGAAATAACCCAAAAATAAATAACAAAAACTTGTCTCATAAATATTTAAATATTTTATTTAATCATCTTAAAAACAATGACAATTTTAAAATGAGTCTAATTTCTACATCACTGTTGCTTTATGATAATATTATTAATAAAAATAATATTCCATATGGGCTTGCTTCCTGCTTCTGAAGAGTGCAGACGCTTTCCTGCTTGCTCCAGCCTGCTTCCTTCTTTACTCTGCTTTTAATCGTTTTACTCCTTCTACAAATCCTGGAAAATCTCTATATCCATCATTTCATGAATTATTTTAAGTAAACCAAGACTTTGAAGAACATTTTTATATTTTTAACCGATCTGACGAGCCAGCAGCATGTCCGGGGGAAGAAACCAAACAAATTCCTTCTGTGAACG
>NC_065510.1:4565628-4583204 GCF_006386435.1 Epinephelus moara | reverse complement strand
GGACCTCAGGGACCGGCCTCCTGCTGGTGCCCAGAGTCAGGACTAGACATGGGGAATCAGGATTCCAGTTTTATGCAGCTAAAATCTGGAACAGTCTTTCTGAAGATGTGAGACAGGCCTCTACTCTGACAATGTTCAAATCTAGGCTCAAAACAGCTCTATTTCACTGTGCATATGACTGAAAGGATCTTATCTGCACTCTTCTCTTTTAAAGTTCATTTTATAATGATTATTTATGTTTTTAGTTTGTATTGTGATTTTAATGCATTTTCTTGTTCTGTAAAGCACCTTGAATTACTTTGTGTATGAATTGTGCTCTACAAATAAACTTGCCTTGCCTATGTGTCAGATACCAGATCAGAAAGTTCTGCACCTCAACTTTAAAACATTGCTGTAAAATATACATGAACTGCCCTCAACTGGTGAGTCAGGATTTTGACTTAAGTACTTGTCTTTAAACTTAAAATGATTGACATGGATTTATTTCATCACTGCAGTAATGTGCAATTAAGATAATTACTGACAAATGTATTTTTGCATCAGTGTGGGGCGAGGAAAGGAAAGGAAACGATTTACAGACTGTAACAAGGTCTGTTTTCTCGCTCGTGCACGTCCGTTCAAGTCAAAAGAAAATATAAAACAGCTGAGTAACAATGTTAGATGACGCATGCGGTATCACTGGCGCTGGTGTAGACAGTTTAAGTGATGACTACTAACAGAAGCATGTTTGGCGTGTTATTTCACTGCTGTAAAGACACAAATACTTTGGAAACTGGTGCAACATGACCAGAGAAGAAGTACTGTGACATCTGCTTTTAACAAAGAGGCAGAAAACCTACAACTACCAGAATGCACTGCACCACACAGGACCAGTAAACGCTCCTGCTGGTGGGTGACGAGGTAACAAACAATCTCAATCTCTTACATTTAAACAGATGAAACATGTCTCTGAACACATCTGAGGGGAGGAAATACTTAACACAGCAACACAATCTTGGTTTTATGTTTGATCAGCGCTGCTCAGTTTGATCTCAGTCTATTCAGCCTCCATTTTCACTGTGCAGGAAGCAGTATGGCGCCCACTTCCTGCTCAGAAGAACATTTTAGGAGAGAAGTAGGCAGCAATGCAGTCACATGATCTTGGTTTATATTCCACCAGCGCTGCCTAGTTTTACCATGTGATCGGAGTTTGGTCTGAGTTTGAGAGAGCAGGGGCGGGTCTCCTGATCCACTTCTATACTCTGGTGGCATGGGTGGCGGGGAATACGAAAATGTGGGTGTGCAGCCTGCATTGCGAGCAAAAGCCAGAGAGTCAGCACAACTTTGCCAGATGACTCGTCTGTGTGTCTCACCTGTGGAGGAGGTATCCTGTAGTCAGACGACGTCTCACTGTCAACGCTGCTGGTTCTGTCAGTCCCTCTGGAGTTCTGTCTGTCCTTCATAGAGGCGCTCCAAGGATGGCGAGACACCTGACCTCCTGTCTTACTGCCGGGAGAGCACACGGATAAATGTTTGACCAGATCTTCCTCCTGACAATCATCTTCTTCCTCTCTCTGGTTCTTTGAGCTGATTGGCCCTGACCGAACGCTGGGAGTATGACTGCATGTTATATGTGCAACCCACAGCGGGAGATTTAAAAAGTAGCTGTTAGCAGTTAGCAGCTAACTCAAAGAAGAACAGCAACTGTTAGCAGTTAGCAGCTAACTCAAAGAAGAACAGCAGCTGTTAGCAGTTAGCAGCTAACAGGAGCTCCTTACCCTCCGAGCAGAGGACAAGATCAGCCGCCATATAACAGGGACGCTAAATGATTGTTACTGACATGTGATGTCATTGTTATTGAACATAAAGAGCTGCTGACACGTATGATATATGTCACACTAGAGGCCGACGCTGTTGTGTTACATGTCACGCCTCTTTTGACTCTGTGATGTCATCATGCTGTCTGACATCACACACTGGAGCCACACGACGCAGCCGTTGTTTGGTTCTGTGTAAAAACCTAAAGGAAGCGTAAAGATGGGTAGCAAGCTTGTGTGTGTGTGTGCGTGTGTGCGTGTGTGTGTACCTCGGTGACACCTGTGTTTGGGACTCAGTTTTACAGAGTTTGGCAGCCGGGCCTGCATCTGTTCCCATGACAACATCATCCTCAACTTCCTGTGGAGAGAAGATGAAGAAGTGTGTGAATGTGTGTACTTGTAATTGCTACATAGTGAGGACCGAAACAGAGTGAGGACAGTTGTGTAAAGTGGGGAGATTCTGGCCGGTATCACGTCTTCAAAGACCCGTCTGAAGGTAAATTAAAGACTTGGCTTTAAGGTTCACGTTAAACTTGGGTTCAGGTTAAGGTAAGGAGCCGGGGAACACGTGATGTTGGTGAGGGAGTACAGGGATCCACACTCACCCCGGCGCCGGCTTCGTCTCCTCTAGACTCGTCGGGGAATCGCAGACACTCTGGAGACAGACGCTCTGCAGCCTGTTGATAAGAACAGAGCAGTGACACAGAGTGACCTGCAGGGGGCAGCAGAGGACAGTACAGCTGCTGTCTGACTCCACACACTTCACTTCACCTACAGCGTGAGACAGACGGACTGAAGGTTGTTATTACATCACATCCTCCCAACAGGTTACATCACTAAAATACACAAAGATAACAACGAACGTCTGCCTGCTGAGCACCAACCGGGGTGTCAGCGGATACTTCAGGGTGATGTTCGGTCTGATCGTCTGAGACCTCTGTTCACCTTCTTTTCAATGCGGTCACAGCATCAGCGTGTCAGAATTACAACTTAGTTTAATTGTTTTGATCGTTTAGTTGTTGGTTAAAAGAGAGATGACACTAATTAGTGTGAAGGTGTTTCTCCAAACTCATAATGCTGTGCTGGGTGAAATGACGTCTACAGGAAGTTGTAATTAAAACGTATTTAATGTTTAATATAAAATGTCATAAATATGGATCTGTATAGTCTGTGTGCTGCCAACAAGAAGCTTTCAGGACATTTTCAGTTTCAGTCATTCCACATCATTCATGGAAAAATAACACAAAATAACTCCACCCACTTAAACACCAGTGCAGACCAGGTACTCCCCTGGTAGCTCCCCTGGTTTCTCAGCTGAAACTCAATACTGCAAATCCAGTGAAATACAGTCTTAATGTGAATGTTCAATCAATGTCTTCAAACAGTCAGTGAAAAAAAACTTTGACTTCTGTACCTTCTCTGAGCGTCTTTCCACCGGCGACCATAGTCAGTTTTTTAATGTCTTTTCAACAGGAAAAAGCTCACTGTGTGAACTCATTAATGATCATAAATATGTGTTGTGTAAATATCACCATGGTGTTGGAGTTCAGTGGAGTACACTGTGTATCAGCTGGACTCACGGCTGCAGTCTGTTGTTTCTGTTGGCCCCTCTGACTGTTGAGACTCCCGATCTCAGTCTGAGAGCTGGACTGAGAGATTCCCTCGAAGAAAGGCCTGTTGGTCAGATACCACAAACACAACCGTCTGCACGGGGACAACATGCAACATCAGCTGATCAGATAAGCATCAACTGCAAGACAGCCATCAGTGAATACAGGCAGGGGGACAACATTTTCAAAAGTGGGCCCCTCATCCACACCCAGTGGAGGGGGGGGTTCCCAACACAGTTTTATACTTCCTGTGAATATAATCCAATGAATCATGTTTCCACGTGTATTTTGTTTCTACTGTTACGACCTTGTTTTCTTATTTTGAAAAGCAGAGGAAGTCACACGTTTATCCTTGGTTGAAAAATGTCTCCAGTGGACGATTAGGGAAAAGTCAAATCAAACACTGACTGAAGCAATTACTGCAGGATGTTAAATCATCAGATCAAATCGGGAGCTAACAGATTCCTTTTTTCTTCATGTGTTCGTTCAGTTTTGAGGCTACTTTCATCAAATATTGGTCAGATTGTGTGCAGAACTGAAACAGTGTAAAGTAGGGCTGTCAAACTCAAGGTCAAAGTTGACTCCCGTGGTAGTAGGAGCACTCGGGGCAGTGACCCCCAAACTGACAGAGTGGCTCCGGCAGATTCCTGGAACAAAATCTGAAGCCTCAGTCCAAAAGAGTGCAGTCAGTCCTAGGAACAGCAGGAACACCTTCAAACTCCCAGGCCTCTGGTAGAGGACCCGAGCTTGAGGATGACACAGATACAGATACCACCCTGAGAGGGTGACAGGGTTGTTGTGTGTGTATAAATATATATGTATGTGAAGGCCTGTTGATTTGGGGAATGTTTGTTTGGGTATTTCTGATTTCGTTTTAATGCGACAGTCGTTTATAGCGTCATCCTGCAGCTCTCCATAAATCCTGCAAATCAGTCAACTCTTAACCAACCGAAGCACCTGGATCATCAAGCAGTGGGTACAGGTAAACCAAAGACAGCGTGTTGATCACGTCCACCATTATGGCGTCTGCGGGTGACTATTTTTTAACTTACTGAAATGGCTTATTAGCTCTTATTAGCTAATTAGACTGTTATTAGTTTATTATATGAAATGTAAATGCATAGGACAGCTGAGGCGCGTGTCCACAGTCTGACCTGAGTTTGGGTTTGGGCGTGCTGATGATGCTGTCGTTGTCGTCCAGCTCCGGGCCGCTGTCACTCGGGTTGTAAACCTCCAGGCTGTCGTAGAGCAGGTCTAGGTCCTCCTCTGCCTCCTGACTCTGACCCACCGGATCTGAGTCCAGAACCTGCAGCGTTTACACAGGGTGACAAAGATGAATCTACCGGTGGAGTGATGAGATGGATTTCTCGTGAACAAAGACGACGACGCAGCGTCAAGTACGAACCTCATCAGAGACTTTGAATCTTTTCAGCAGAGCCACAAACTTCTGTTTAAAGTTCGGCTGCTGAGCAACAGAGAAAATAAGGAAAGTGAGACACAGTTTCTTCATCTGATCAAAGTGCCTTATCCTATTATATATTTATCTTTTTAACTGAGAGGAGAGTTGAGAACATTTCACCTGCACCTGCAGTTACAGAGAACATTTGAGGTCTGCAACAAGTGAACAGTGTGTACTGAAACTCTTCCCATGATCTTTTTTAAAAGCGATTCTCAATAATTAAAAACATTCTGAAGAGAGGGATTTAATAACACATTAACAATATTTCACTGACACGCTACATTAAATGCTGCAACTACAAAACGTGACATAAGATACAGGCGATGTTCTGTGGCGGACTCTGATTGGTCCTCACCTGAGTCAGGGAGGCTGTTCGGATCATTTTCCTGCGAGACTTCTTCATCTTTCCTTGAACATCATCATCATCGTCAAACATGTCCTGAGAAACAAACAGAGGAAATGTCACGTCGTCGTTAAAGATGTTCAGTTTGAAGTGATAAAGTGTCACTTCTTGATGACTGCTATGAAATATTGTTGTTCTCTCTGGTTCATGAACTCATGATCCTCAGAGGATGAATCACAACACTGATGATCCTTTGACTTTTGATCCGGCGCCACCAACAGGTCAAATTAAACACTTCTATGTTATTGTTTCAGCTGAATGCTAATGTAGCATGCTAATGATGTATGTTGTTAGTACGTCGATGTTATCATATAAACAAATGTAATAATACATGTTGGCTACTGAATGCTAACTGTTGCATGCTAAAAGATTAGGCTACATATCTAAACATTACTCATCAAATGTTAGCATAGAACCATGCTAACATGCATATAACCTATCAACATTTAAATATCAATTGTAACATTCATAATGTCATCGTGTTATCTTGTGGACTTTAATGTTAGTATGCTAACATGATAACGTTAGCATTAGCATAAAGCACAAAGTCTAGCAGTGAGTCATATTTCCATTTCTTCACTTTATTGCAGTTTCATGACATACTAAACATCAGCATATTACCATACTAACTGTACATAGGCCTGTATGTTACAATGCTAATGTTTCCTGCGACACTTTGTATGCTAACGTATATTAGCCAAGTGCAGAGACTGATTAAACCCGAGCCAAGCTTTCAAGTGAATGCTAATGTTGGCATTAAACTCAAATTAAGCAGATTTAATGTTAGCATTTAGCTTAAATTGAGATGATTTAACGTTAGCATTTAGCTCATTTTAAGATGATTTAAAGGATCAGTTTTTAGTGAATCCACATATTGAAAGTAAGCTAACAGACTTTTCTGTTTTTACTGTATTCTATTCTCTGTTTGTTTTTAACTAATGTAAAGTGTCTGTGAGAACCATGAAAAACACTTTATAAATAAAATGTATTATATCATTATCATTATTATTATGGAAGTTTTCAGTAGCAAAAACACTGATGGCTGCATTCCATTTCTTTGCTCCAGGTCCTGCCATTGTGCCTGTTGGCTTACAGAATGGACCGCAGCCATCGTTTCTGTGCTGTGTCAGCTGACAGGTAGGCTCACCTGAGGAGGAACCGCGTCATCACTTCCTTCCTGTTCGGAGGAGAAGCTGTCGTCATCGTCCTCCCAGTAGTTTTCCATGTCAGGAGAGCGATCTGTCCCACAAACACACAAACTGTAGATACACAACAACTCTCACTGAAGTAATCCGAAGTTTATTTTAACTGGAGGATGAAAAACTGCAGTGTTTAGTCTCCAGTGGTGGGAGGTGTGCCAACTAAGTACGTTCATACAAGTATTAAAATAGTAGTAAAATAGTAAAATAGATTTATATGCGGACGACACTGTCATTTACACGCATGCGCCCTCCATGATGCAGGAGCTTCAGACCGTATTTCAGTCATTACAAACTGCTCTGCTGAGTTTAACATTTTAAATGCTCAGAGTTTTATGGTCTTCTCAAAAGCTCACTCAGTTGCTGGATGATCTTAGTATCTTCACATCTGATGGTAAATCCATGGAAGGAGTGTCCGTGTACAAGTACCACAGTATACGGATAGATGACAAGCTTTCATTTCATGTACATACTGCTGCTGTAGGCACGACGCTGAAAGTGAAGATTGGCTTTTATTTTAGAAATAAGTCTCGTTTTACTTTCAGTGCTAAGAAAAAACGTGTGGAAGCAACTTTTCTGTCTGTTACTGATTACTGTGACATATTGTACATGAACGCAACCTCCTCCATTTTACGTAGCCTTGATCCAGTGCACCATGCATCTCTACGTTTTATTACAGCTGCAAAATGACTCAGTCATCACTGCATCCTGTATGATTTGGTGTGTTGGACGTCACTGACCACTCACAGACAGCAGCACTGGTATATTTTTATCCAAAAAGCAATACTGGTCAAACTTCCAGTCGACCTTTGAACCCTGCTGTGAGTCAGCTCGGGTAGTTTCCTGCTACGCTCCTCCGCATGGCTGCTTTTTAACGTACCCTGGGTTCCACTAGATGTGGGGAAAACTGTTTTTCCTACTCTGCACTGTGAGCATGAAACAATCTACAAAAAGATCTAAAATCAGAAACACTTCAATCCACTGATGAATTTAAGGGCATCATAAAGAACAGAGACATGTGCTTGCTGTTCTTTAGAGGCCACTATGTTTGAACTGTTGTTGTTTTATTGTGGATTTTTGTATTACATGTTGTATTTATTGCATTTTAAATGTGTTCTGATTGGCTGCTGCCTCAGCTGGATCTCTACTTTTCAATCTCAGTGATACTTCCTGGTTAAATAAAGGTTAAATAAAATTCCTTCAGTACAAGTTCAGTACTTCTCCTTCTCCCCCACGTCACTGCCGTCCTGTCACAGTGTGGTATTAGTACTTTTACTGTAGTGAAGGATCTGAATGCTTCTTCCAACACTGTTAGTTTCTCTCTGGTGATGATGAAGAGCGTTCACACCGACTCTCCTCTGCACATTAGATTATCACGTGTGACAAATGTTCCTGCAGCCTCAGCTTGAATCAACAAACACTAACACTGGATCTGGTGGACAGACGGTCATTATGAACGGACTCTGATCAGGACTGAAGCTCCTGTTCTGACTGAGCTGTGATGATGATGATGATGATGATTTGCTTTGAGGGGTGCAGCGAGGCCGTTTGTTCAAAAACATCGAGAAGCTCATATGTACTCTGCTCCCGACCAATCGGGGACCGGTCTTTAACGAGCACCTGATGCTGTCAGACAGACTGAAGGTCAGCTCCACTGTTCTCCTCACCCGAGGCCTTGGTCTTGTTGCCATGGTGACCGCTTGTGTCCTCCTGCTCGATTGGCTGGCTGGTGAGAGAATGGACGCTCAGCTCCGCCGCACGTACAGAAGCATCCTTCAGGTTGCTATGGAGACCGAGGATGTGGGCTCCGTCTGTCGGATGCTGCATCACCTGGGAAGAGACACACACACACACACAGACATCCGCCCACGCACCAGCAGAGAGGCGATGCTGTCACTGTCTGAAGAAAGAAATCAGTCATTTCATGTTTGATTCATCCTGAAGTTTAAAATCACCACAGTGTGTCTCTGTTAAAGTTGTGCAGAGTGCATAAAAAAAACATCAAATCAGAGCCAGTGGATGATCCTACGGGCCCCTGACAGACATCCAGGCTCAGCCCCAAGTGTCCTCACATCCTGGATACGGCCCTGCGTACATGTACAGGGCTCCTGATTGGCCCCTGACCTCCTGTTGTTCTGCAGAAGTGGCCCCCGAGCAAAACAAGGTGAGTTTCCCTGAACTGGTGCGTTCACGTGTTTTAATGTGTTCAATGAAAAAGAGGTGAAACTGTTCCTGACTCCTCAGCTCCTCCCCTTTCTCCTCCCTTCTTTATTCAGCTCCTTGCTCCTGACTCCTTAACATCTCTCCTCTCTCCTTCTACTCCTCCCTCCTCTCCCCCGTCCTCCCTTCCTCCCTCTCTCAGCTCCTTGCTCCTGACTCCTCAGCCTCGACCTGATGATGGCGCCAGATCAAAGTCAGAGGACCATCAGAGTTGCTTCGGTTCATCCTGCGGGGAATATGAATGATGAACTGAGTTTCAGGACCACAGTGTCAACACACTGCTCCCTGTCGTACCTCCGCCATGTTGATGACTCCCACTGCGAGCGTTTTGTAGCCCAGGATGGTTCGGTTCTTGTACCTCTTCCTCCTCTGCAGCATCACATGCAGACGATTCACGTCTCGCTTCAGGAAATGAGGATACTGAGAAACAGAGGGACATGGATTCATCCTCTGGGGAGCAGGAGCATCCACCAACAGAAGATTTTCTGTCACAGTATTATGAGTGTGTGTCGAAGGGATGATTAAATGTGTGACCTGCAGTGAGAAGGTGAGCTCCAGGTCTGTCTCCATCAGGCCGTCCGGAGGGAGAAGGTACTCGTTGGATCTCAAAGTCCGTTTAGAGCCCTGGGAGACGGACACGAAGACAGATACAGGATTATTAATGTGACGAAGGAAAGACTTGACACTGTGGGACTGCTACAAGAGGAAACACTTCTTAATGGACCGTGTCACTCATGTTCTTCTTCTTTATCTCACTTTAAGAGATAATCATGCTCTGTGCTTTGGAATTGCAGTTCCCAAAATGCTTTGGGGGATATAAACAGGAAGTATAATGTTGCCATGGATTCAGTCAGTTATCTGTGAGTTACAGTCTGTTTGTTTTTTCAGTCTATCCATGCATTCGTGTCTCATTAGAATAATCAGAAAATTAGTTTCCGACAGAAAATTCACGTCAACGTTCCCACAAGTAAGAACGTCGGCAAAAATTTTCCACGAGTCCACGACTTGATGTCATATATGCAGAAACATGGCGGACGAACCTCAGTGTTCAGTTGGCGATAAACTTTTTAAGAATTTTTGAATGTTGATGATTTGCTCACGTTATGCAACATGGTGTTACTGTTAGCTGCTGTCCAACAAGAGGCGCCCAGGAGGATCCTGATCAAACAGAGACACCTCAACTGACCCCTTTTGACGTGAAGGAACAGCAGCTCTACTCCGAGCTCCCTCCAGATGTCTGACTCCTCCCCCTATCTCTAAGGCTGAGCCAAGACACCCTACAGAGGAAACTCATTTCAGACGCTTGTATCTGTGACCTCATTCTTTCAGTCACTACCCAGAGCTCATGACCATAGGTGAGGGTTGGGACGGAGATGAACCAGGAAATGGAAAGCTTTGCCTTCTGGCTCAGCTCCCTCTGAGCTGTGACAGTCAGACACAGCGCCCACATCACTGCAGACACCGCTCCAAACCGCCGATCCATCCCATTAACACCCCGAGATACTTGAACTCCCTAGCTTGAGGCAGTAACTCACTCCCAACTCAATCCACCAGTTTCTGGCAGAGAACCATAACCTCAGACTTGGAGGTGCTGACTCTCAACTCAACCACTTCACACTCGGCTGTAAATCACCCCAGGTCATGCTGGAGGTCACGGTGTGATGAAGCCAACAGAACTGCATCATCTGCAAACAACAGAGACATAATTCTGAGGTCCCCAAACCTGCCCCCCCCCCCCAGCTGTGCCTGGAGAATTACGTCCTTTATCCTTCACATAAAGCTACAGAGGTTAGGTTCAGGAAAAGAAACATGATGACGACAAAGTCCTGTGTTCTGTGACCGCCCAAACCTGTCTCCTTACAGATGGCTTCTCACTTAATTCTTTACTACCGTCAGCACATTGGTCACATGACCACAGCCTTCCAAATTTTGTGGGTTATACACAAATTACCGACTCATCGTGATGAGGATGTGAACGCATTTGGTGCTTTACTTTTCATTGTAAAACGTACAGACAGGGCAAAAGCACAGCCTGGCAGCAGCAGTTAACATCTGTCACTGAGGCGTTAATCTCACAATGACATCGAAGACTCATCGTAAAAACCTGTTGGTTGACAGGAAGTGACCACCATGAGACGGCGTATCATCTCTAGTCAACGACTCTCTGTGCTTCTGATCTGTAACATTGACAGGAAGTGACCACCATGAGACGGCGTATCATCTCTAGTCAACGACTCTCTGTGCTTTTGTTCTGAATTGCAGCTTTTCAGACTTATTTTGTGGCTGAATATAACTTCCGTGAGGACAGAAACAGAGGGCTCTGTGGGGACGGAGCACCTGCTACAGCAAGCCAACACGGCGTCTGTGGTCATTTTGACTTGACCAGCTGACTTCACTACAAGCTGATTGGCTGTTGAAACAGGTGACGTGCTTTAAAACCAGCCGCCGGCCATTTGACCAGCTGAGTGTCAGGTGACACCATCAGCCGGCTTGAGTCGAGCTCAGACCAGCCAGTTCACACCTCTCTGCAACGTTCTCAAACGGTTTCATCTTGCCGCCAATCTTTGGTCTGAACTAATAACCGCTGGGTAACGTTAGTTGTGTGATGCTAACAGTTAGCCTTGTCCCAGGCACAGAGCTGCGGTCCTGCAGCAGCAGCCTCATGATAAACAGAGGCTGAGTTCATGGATTCGCTGCACGCAGCTCTGCAATGAAAAGAGATTTCACCGTTTAAATCGTCACATTTGTGATAAAGTTGTGGTGATCGGACTAAATTACAAGGCGGCACAGAATTCACAGGGATTGGCTGAATTTGCATTAATTGTTGTGACATCCTGGAGGGACTGAGCATTAAAGTGAGGTTCAAATCCCACCAAAGACTCAACATTTAAATCAGAAGTTGATCTGTGGAACAAGAATCCTGCAGATTCAGCTTCAATCCATTTCAGTTTGAATCAGAGGAGGCAAAATAAATCCATGCAGAGCTTTTCTGTTGGTGTCTGTGTCAAATGAGATGAAACACTACTACAGCTTTTCTATTTGCATCCACTAATAAAACAGCGACAACCATCAGTCACTCTGTCAGGGAGCTACCAGCAGACACTGTCTCATAAAGACACCAGATGAACTGTTGTCACTTGAGATGAATAAAAAACCAAATCGATGAACAAAGTGTCTGACTGTGACAGTGGAGAGACACTTGACGCTTCAAACCTGAACCTGTGGTGAAAGGTAACGTTACTCAGCTGCTGTACTTCAGTACGATACAGAAGTAATAACCTGATGATGACAGAACCACAGGAGACGTTTTATAATCACACAGCGGCGACTCAGCAGAAAACATGTCTAGTAACAGTCACATGTTGGAAAGTCTAAGAAATAACTGAATGAACTCAGCTCAGCAGCAGAGACATAAATCAGGTCAGACTCATATAGAACGTAAAATCAGGAGGATCGTGGAGGACAGACGCTGATACACAACCGATAACATTTCCTCACCTGGATCTTCACAGCGATGACGACAGAGCTGAGTTCTCTGTCCAGCTCCTTCAAAACCATCAGCCTCTTCAGAGTCAGACTGCACAACCTGAGACAATCAGACAGGACACGAGTCACGTTACACACCTTTTATCAGCGTGTTCAGACGACAGAGAGGTTCCTCCAGACCTGATGGACAGAGTCAGGACAGACAGCTGGTGGACATGTGACAGCAGACACCAAAAGGATGCACAGCAAAGCTCCCTGTTATAATTACAAACATTTCAGACCTCTGACTGTGACCTCACAGCGATGTCAAACACAGTCACATTAAAATCTAAATCAGTGAAACATCATCAAACAGAAGAGCTGCTGTAAGACACAACTGCATCTCAACCTCATTTAACAGTGTCCTGTCACACTAAACTGTCCCCAAAGAGACACAAAACAACCACACAGAGATGTACAAACAACAATGAAGAGAGATTTTACATCTCTTTCAGTCTGTGTTTGGCCCCTGTGTCGGGGTGTGGGGTCTTTTTCATGTCTCTGCTCAGGGGCCGACAGGCCTGTAACTGTTCCACTGGATTCATTTTGTTTGTACAAACTGTTGCACCACTTCATCTGGTCCAGATGTTTCACTGGATAAGTGACAAGTTTGCCAGAAAATCCAGAATCAACAAACTCATTAGGATTCATCTTCTGGAGACGACGAATGTCTGGACTGACTGACATTAGTATTCCTAGAGCCAAACGTTTTACAGCCAGATGTGTACACGATGAGATCTGAGGAAATTAATTAAACGATGACAGCACAACCTCAGAGAGCCTTGATTGGTCACCGTGGTTTAACCTTTTCCTCCTAAAACACCGTCCAATGGCCTCCTTTATTTTCAGGGTGACATCACGCAGAGAGGACAGCTGAATCCAGCAGGAGCCGTTGACCTGCTCCTCCTGGGAGCTCATCACTGCAGGATCATGCAGGGACTCGTCCCACACACCACAGCTTCCTGTCAACACCAGCCAAGAGCAGCTAATACCTGCTAATACCTGCTCACCTGCACCTGGGCTGCAGCACGCAGACAGAGACAGAGACGTGTTTGTGCGTCCACTGATGGTGACGACTCAAAGTTTCAGTCTTCACTGGGGCTGAAATTCTTCTTCATCCGAGAAACGTTCAGTTTTTCTTGTTAAACTGACTCAGACTTTACTGAATGATTATTAACATCATTATTCTTCTCTTTTACAAAAAAAGATGAATTCACAAAGAATCGGTCGCAGCAGCTGAGAACGCCATGAACTGTGCATCACCTGCAGTCGCTCTCTGCCCGACTGATGATCCAACAAGTATCAATCAAATATCGCCGCTTTGCTGCGTCTACATGCGACACACTAGGTATCCTCCTGTGTCTGTTGGTGACGTTTCAGGACGGAATGTCAATTTACACCTGTTACTGAGGATACACGATATAAGATGTTTCGCTGATATCCGATATGCCGACATATAACAACTCATTTGGTCGATCAGATATCGATATATCCACTTTTTTCCCTCCTAAGTTTAGTGATCATCAGGTCTCTGCTGTAGATGAATTAACATCATATTATTCATACAGACCTTTATGGTGACAGAGACATGAAACACTGTTCAGTGCCTGTAATATTAATTCAATGTCCGGAAGAAGAAAAAGCATGTTCGCTGATTCATTTTCATTTTAAAGCTGATATCGGGCGATATTGATGACGTACCGATGTTATCGTGCATCCCTACATGTTACCTGCATTGTGTCTTTTCAAAATACAATATAATTTTCACAGGAAATGTCCAGTCTCTGCTCATAAGATGCAGACAGTCTTTTTCAAAATAAACTTGCTTCAGTAAAACACCTTGAATTTATATTTATTTCCTTGAGCAACAAAAGCACAAGCTGCTGTTTTCTTCATTCAGCTCAGAGACAGAAGAGGAGTGGTCCTGAAATGGATCCATGCGGGACACCACAACACTCAACGAACACAAACATCTGAAACCTGAGCGTCTCACACAGAATAAAATAAACACAATAAAATAATAATAATTTCAGACATTATTTATTTTAACCAGATCAGTAACGTATATCTTCTGTATTTCTCCCTCTGCTGTCATCTTCTCTGTGACCGCCAACAGGTTGCTGCTTCCTGAGGCAACACGACCATTTAAGAGGATTATCTCTGACTGGTCGTTAACCCCCGCATGGTCACACTGCTGCTAATCTGCCTGGAAACAGACAGGTGGAGGAATCAGCGGCACAAAACTAATCAGCTGATCGTTATCCGTCAATGTGTTTTCAACTGTGTGAGAACACGAGAGCCGTGCACGTCATGTTCTCTGAACCGACAGCTGAGAATTACATGCACAGCTCAAACTTTGTGTGCAGTGAAGTGTCGACAACAGGACTCGTCTCTCTGAGCCACACACACACACACACACACACACACACACACACACAGCAGACTGCGATGGTCATGTGATCACAGTGAGTGTTTGACACTTCAACTGACCACACTTCACCTGTTAACACTTCACCTGCTCACAGAACTGAACTCTGAGAAATATATGAAGAAACAGGAAACAGAAACATTTAAAGTCGTCTCACCTCGGCGTCTCACTGCTGAGACGACCCTGTTGGTGACCTCTGACCTCATCATGTTTAACAGCGCCCTCTGACAGCGACACCTAATGAATGAGACAGCCGATCCTGGTCTGCAGGAGCCACTGATAACCTTTGTTTCTAATATCAGCCGCTGATGATGATGATGATGATGATGATATTTGGTGGTTTAATAATCTGATAATAAATCATTTAGATTTGTTTTTGTTTGTTATTGTAACTGATATTTACAGTGTAAACATGTGATGATGGATGAACTGATCAGAGATCAGCTGATGAGCTTCAACCTGCTGATGTTACCTGGTGTGTTGGTGACTGACCTGCTGGCACCAAGCACGAGACACAGCAGGCTGATGAAGATGATGATGATGATGATGATTAATTTATATTGATTTTTGATTTTTTGATACCGAACTGTTGGATTTAACAAAGAAACTGCTCACACACACACACACACACACACACACACACACACACAGTGATGGAGCACCTCACCTTCCTCCTCTCACCGTGCTCACGCGCTCCTCTCCGACCGAACATTAATCCTCTTACCTGGGGACGCAGCTCGGGGAGGACCGGTCGATCTCCCAGGTCGCGAACAGGTTCATCGGCACCGTCACGCGGCCGTCGGGCTCTCCGGGAGCTCCAGACCCGCCGATGAGGTCCGGGTCCGATGGGAGAGCGCTCCCCCGGACTGCTGCTCTGTCCACAGCCGCCGCCATCGTCGCCTCTCCGCGGCGACAGGTCGATATGATGCCGGCTGCCGATGCTCCGGTCCGGCTGGGAGGGAGCGGGGCGGGGCGAAGGAATGGAGGGAAGAGGAAGAGGAGCAAGAGGAGGAAGAGGAGGGGGAGCCCTGGAGAGCTGATCCTGGATCAGAACACGAAAGGAAAATACTACAGCTACTCTCTTATTGTAGTTCTACTGAAGCACACTCAGAGGTTCTTACAGTTACTGGAGTATTTTCCAGATGGAAATATTTTCTGTAAGGGACTGTTCTTTACTTGTCAGAGGGTGTTGAAGCTCCAAAGATTTGAGCCTCCCTCTATCATGAATCAGTTACTAGATTATTAACTTTGATGTTTGAAAGTTAAAAGTTGAAGACGAAAGAATAAAGTGATTTAAATATCTAACACGTCTCAGGTTTGAAAGGCACGATTTATTCTAAAATTGCCAAAAAAGACTTTTGCTAAGAATTGGCAGCAAAAATAAATCTAAAATAACAACCATTTAAATTTCCCTTCAGCCATAATAAAAAACATAAGTCCCTACCAGTGCTTGAAAAAAATATTTGACATGCCCCCCCCCCCCCCCCCCCAAGACGTAGTGAACAGTCCCTTAATGTATTAAAGTAAAAGTACTCAATGCAGAAAAAATGTATAAATTGGTAAATCAAAACAACAAACCCTCAAAAACCTTCAACATTAAAAAAAGAGAAAACGAATTAAATGTATATTAGAATAGTTGTCAGTTAATTTTCTGTCAGTTGGTGAATTGATTTATCGACTAATCGTATCAGCTGTACTCCAATGGACTGTTGGGTAGTTTAAGTTATGACATCATATGTTTTATAAAGTCTTGAGTATTTTATACAAAGATCTTGATTCATAAAGAACTAAAACTTTTAAACGAATGTAGTGCAGTCGGACTAAATGTATTTCCCTCTGAGTGTTGTAGAGTAAAAGTACACAGTGACATGAAAGGAAACGACTCAAGTGAAGTACAAGTGAACTTTAAATGTACTCAGTTACATTCTGCTTAAGATCAGTAAAATCTGTGTTTACTGAGTGTCTCTGTCGTGAAGGAAAAATCTACGACTGTATGAGATTTAATGTCAGCGAGGATTTTACCTGAATAAATAAATAAATAAACGTATGTGTTTCTGTTTTCTTGCATGCCACTGATGACATCATGGTCATCTTAATGATGATTGTTATTGTGTCGTTGTCTGACACGATGTCATGGTGTGTGTTATTTCCTGTTCAGATCTCAAACTGACTTAAACGTCCAAACATCTGCTGCCACCCTGTGGTCAAACTCCTGAACTACAGCTTCTCACTCAGCAGCCGATCGATGATCAATGAGCATCAGTGATGTCGTTACAGATCACTTCAGTCTCTCACAGACTCGGCTCACAAACACAGACTTGTCTTTTAACCTATGAAATAGTCATTTGTTAAAGGATCCATGACAGACACATGTATGGCGTCATGACGATAACAGACAGAATTACACACGTTATATCTGTTATTGACACACAGTCAGATCAGAAGTCGTTTCATGCAGTGCTGTGCACGTTCACAAGCTCGTACAAAGTTCACCTCACACACATTCAAATCATTTGTTTCTGTAATAAAATAAAATGTTGTGATTTTATTTTCTTGTGTTGTGACCTGCACAGATCATCATACACACAGAGAACACAGAACATCCTAAAAGATTCAGTCCATCCTGCTCGTCACCTGTGTGAACTGCTGCCTTTTAAAAACCGCTGCAAGTCCATCAGAAGACCACAAGATTCATCAGCAGTCTCTGCCTCAAAACTGTCACCACACTGAACTCTGAACTGAACTGAACTCTGAACTGTGACCTGAACTCTGAACTGAACTCTGAACTGAACTGAACTCTGAATTGAACTGAACTCTGAACTGAACTGAACTCTAAATTGAACTGAACTCTGAACTGAACTCTGAACTAAACTGAACTCTAAATTGAACTGAACTCTGAACTGAACTCTAAACTGAACTGAACTCTGAACTGAACT
>NC_065510.1:4543629-4561818 GCF_006386435.1 Epinephelus moara | reverse complement strand
CTGAACTGAACTCTGAACTGAACTGAACTCTAAACTGAACTGAACTCTGAACTGAACTGAACTCTGAACTGAACTGAACTGAACTCTAAACTGAACTGAACTCTAAACTGAACTCTGAACTGAACTGAACTCTGAACTGAACTCTGAACTGAACTGAACTCTCGCCCACTCCGTGAATGCACCTGAATTTCGTTGTATGTTTGTACAATGACAGTATAGAAATCTGAATCTGATCCTTCATTGGCAGATATTTCCAGAGACAGGCCGGACGCTTCAACTCCATGTGTGGTGTCAAATCTAGTGTCGATGTGATAAACGTTTGGACTCGTTTTATCAGACCCAGCTGAACAATTTGCGTAAAAATATCAAATCAAATCAAACTTATTTATAAAGCAGGCTTAAAAACTCCAAGAGTGACCAAAGTGCTGGACAGTAAAATAAAATAAGTAACATAACATAACATGGTATCAAAACGTGACAGAAATAACGTGACAAACCCAAAAACACGTACAAATTAACGCGTGAAAAGGAAAATGAGGCTCAGAATAGTGAGATCTGAACATAAAATCTGAAAGATAAAACAGAAACCTTCAGGACAATCAAAGGTCTCAGAGAACATGTGGGTCTGCAGCTCAGATTTAAACATGTCTGCAGAGGGAGAGCACCTCACTGAACAGGGTCGACTGCTCCAAAGCTTTGGGGCGACGACTTTGAACGCACCATCGCTCCTCCTTAGTCTGGATGGCAGGACTGCCAGGAGCAGCTGGTAGAGCTCAGAGATGTACGGGGTGCCGCACCATGTAAGGCTTTAAAAACAATTAGTAGGACTTTAAACTCAGACAGATACCTGACCAGTAACCAGTGACGGCGAGGCCAGTACAGAGGTCTGGACCACGAAGCAGGATTTGCGAGGTCACTTCAGGGTTAACTCTGGGTCTCAGTCCTATGAAGCTGGTTCTCTTTTCATTGTGATAAATCACCATGGTAACTGATACTGAACAGATAACCTGATCACAGCCCGTCGACCACCTGACCTCTGACCAATCAGATCACTGAAGACAAAAGTCTGCAGTCTGAGGTAAAATAGAGTGGTCTATATATTGTTATAGGTCAGTAGAATCATGTCATTATTCCCACTGCTTTGAAAACAAACACACAGATGGTTTACACACTAAACACATGATCTGAACAGGATTTGAACTGATGCAAAGTTTATTTGAGTGGCAGTGACAGTGTTGATATTTGACACTGTGATTCATCACTGCAGCTCAGAATAACATGAGACACCTGTGTGATGAGAACGAGGATAAAAACACATCATATTTCATGAGTCAAATAATCCACACACTGTTAATCAGCTCTCCTTATTATAAATGACACATTTGCTGCGAGGACAGCAGGACCTGTAGCTGTGCTGTCTGAAGTGTCTTCAGCAGGTGTTGTGTCAAAGTCTGTTCCCTCTTCAAAAAGTGTTTCCCTCCTGTTACAGACGGTGTATCATCTCGAGCTCAGACCAGCCAGTTCTAAAATGGTTTCGTCTTGTCGTGAATCTTTGGTCTGAACTGGTCTACAGGGGTTGGACTGTGCATCCAAACATCTGCTGTCAAACAGGTCTGTTGTGGAGGGCTGTTTGGTTCTCTTCTGCCTTCATCTTGTCCTCGTGTTTGCTGACACCTGTCACCTCCTCCTCCTCCTCCTCCTCCTCCTCCTCTTCCTCCTCCTCCTCCTCCTTCTCCTCCTCCTCCTCTGGTATGGTGGTGAAGTCCTCGATGATGACTCTGGGCAGCACCACCTGCTGAGTGTTGGATATCTCAACATCTCCCAGAGAGTTCTTGTGCATCTCGGCTCCTTGATCTGCGGGGGGAGAAGCTGGCTGATGTTTCCTGTACTGCACCAGACTGCAGCTCTTCACAACGATGGCGATCACGTTCTTCCCCATCATGATGGCCGACACTTGGGTGTCACCGTAGATCAGCAGGTTTCCCCCGCGAATCAGGAGGGTGATGATGTTGATGGTGGCCAGACTGAGGATGGGGTAGAGCATCATCTTGTGTGGAACGATGTTGATGCCCTGCAAGCTGATCTCGCTCAGGGAGACGCAGGGCAGCACCAGCAGGAGGATGTAGCAGTAGAAGAATGTCAGTCCCTCCACCCACAGGGGGAGCCCCTCCCTCTGGAGCTCCCACAGGTTGGCCTGGACATCCACCACGTCCAGCAGGTCCACCACCACCCAGAACAGACGACTCCGTATCTCCTCTCTCTTCTTATACGGCCGTAAATACTCCAGATGATCTATGGCCACCAGGGTTACGAACACAATGGGCACGCAGACAGACAGCAGCAGTGTGAGCGCCCTCCTGGACACGCCTACCTCCATCACCTCAGCATCTACGCTCACATCCTGAGACTTGTAGTTCTGATACACAAAGTAGACCTTGATCTCCAGGATGAAGATGTAGAAGAACCAGAGGATCATTGCGTAGCCTCGCCTGGCCGTGTGCACCTCCGAACTGGCCCAGACGGCGACGTATCGCAGCACGATGAGGAAACACGCGTCACCTGCCAGCACGGTGACGCACACGCCGATCCTCCTGGGCCCCGGGTTCTGCTTCACCAGGTAAGCGTCCATCAGCGCCAGGCTGGTCATGATAAGGACCACCGTCAGGAGAACGTGGGGTCTGTTAGCAGCAGGTCGTGGGGTAACCATAGCGGGTCAGTTTGTAACCAAGTGAGGTGACCAGGGAGAGAATAAACACCTCAGAGCTGCAGTTCCTCCAATGGCCACTAGATGCTGCTCCGAGAAGACTCAGCAGATTCTGTCTGAGAAGAGTTTAAGGTTCAGTGTGTGTGATTCAGGGCGATATAGTGTCAGACATGCAATATAACCAGTATGTTTTCATTCATGTGAAACCCAGCTAACACAGAACGTTGTCATAACATTCCCAAAACATTCAAATAACAACGTGAGGTAAAGATCCCCTGAGGTTCCTGCTGGCAAGCCTTTTAGGTAACCCTCTCACAACGTTCTGGCTACGATAAATAACGTTAGTTCCACGTCAGGAAAACTTGCTGTTTGCTGTCATCTAGGGAACATTATGCAGGAATGTTCAAGTAACCATCTGGAACATTTGACTAACCCTTCCAGATGTTTTGGGAACATCACAATAACATTAGTTTTACATAAGGAAACTGTCTGCTGTTTTAACGTCTATGCAAGAACATTCAAAAAACGTTCCCAGACTGCCCCCAAAAAACGTTTCTACAAGCTTTTGGGAACCAAATTTTGCTCGCTGGGAATCAGCTGAAAATCAGAATGGTTGTGTTCTCGTTCCCTCAGAATGACATGTTTATATCTACACAGGGAGCAGGTCCTCGTCTACAGAGATCACCATGTGGCACCGCCATGTTTCTACAGTAGCCCAGAACAGACAAACCAAACACTGACTCTATGTGGGGACATTTGCATTTTGTGTCTGTCGCTGTGGTTAGAAAACTCCTCTGTGACGAGTGGCGTCAGAAAAACACTGTTTTTTTTTACTTTATTTTTCCTGGTGTAAATCAGCTCGTCTGTTTGTCTCTGAGAGGAAGAGACCTGCTGAACAATGAACACTGAGGAATTCTAACCAGGAGAAGTTTCATCTGATTGTAATCTGTAATCCTCACTGAGAGACGACAATGAATCTGACACACTGGACCTTTAATGTCACCGTTGGTTTGAGCTGATTATTGCTCCGTTGAATTGATACGTCTTCTTTATAGCAGCGATTCAAGAGTCCCTTCATCAGTCTGTCTTTGTGCTCCTGGTGTGAATCAGTGTTTCAGAGATTCTGAGGTGAATTTGTTTGATTGACAGCGGCCTCAGCTGTGTTAGCTCCTCCTCACAGCTCCTATTGTGACTGTCAGACTTCAGACTCTGCATCTGTTGTTCTACAATCAGTTTTCACACTGGACGATAAACATGCTCTGCATCACTGGTTTTGGACGTGATCGTTAATCCCTCCTCCTGGATTCAGTGTTCTTCTCTCTTGAGGTTAGTAACCGTCCAAACTCAGGTGAAACGAAACATATCTTCGCACTCTCCATTCAAACACCAGTGTGATCAGAGCCTCAGAGATCTTCACATCGTTTCGAGCTCTGGAAATCCTGATTCAGCTGATCCCCCTGTGGCTTCAGTCAGGACGCAGTTTGGTGTTTGCCTTAAAAACCGACCCTGTGAATCTCCTGTGACCTCCAACACAAGGAGACTTGAACCAGATGAGGAAACGTGCTGATCGTCTTGGAGCTGGTGTGCAACTAAAGTTTCTCAGAATATTTCTCTTAAAAAGCGTCTTCCTTCCTTTCACAGATATCAACAAAAATCCAGACGATGAAACTGATGAAGAGTCGGTGAGTTCAGCATCGACTCCGTTGCTGAGAAGTGAGTCCACATGTGGTTCATCATTTCCTCTTCGTTCCATTTACAGCTGCAGGCTGTGATTTCATGAACCACATCCCCTCCTCCTCCTCCTCCTCCTCCTCTTCCTCCTCTTCTTCCTCTCCTCCTCTCTGTGCTGGTGGTTCGTATTCACAGAGAGGAACTCAACTCTCCTTCTTTCATCCAAGAGTTCCAGTATTTTTTTCCTCAGCCTCAGCAGTGTGACCTTGTTTCTGTATCCACACACACACACACACACACACACACACACACACACACACACACACACACACAGGCATAATGGTTATATCATTTACAACAGCATGAACCAAATCTTTAAAGCAGCTCTAATGCTTATTTTAATAACCTCACTGTACGAGAGGATGTTCAGCTCCTCTCAGCTTTATACGGTGTCAGCTCATTGGTACGGTGGCCCTGAGGGTCAAAACACAACAACATTTCAGATGCTGATATAAAATAACGTTATGATGCTGCGCGTTACAGTCTGCTGTAACGTTATGATGCTGCGCGTGTTACAGTCTGCCGTAACGTTATGATGCTGCGCGTGTTACAGTCGGCCGTAACGTTATGATGCTGCGCGTGTTACAGTCGGCCGTAACGCTATGATGCTGCGTGTGTTACAGTCGGCCGTAACGCTATGATGCTGCGCGTGTTACAGTCGGCCGTAACGCTATGATGCTGCGTGTGTTACAGTCTGCCGTAACGCTATGATGCTGCGTGTGTTGCAGTCTGCCGTAACGTTATGATGCTGCGTGTGTTGCAGTCTGCCGTAACGCTATGATGCTGCGTGTGTTACAGTCTGCCGTAACGTTTTGACGTTTTTCTCTAAACCCAACCACCTGCTTCTTTTGTTGATGCCTGGTGTTGTTTGTGGCATCCTGGAACGTCCACAGCCGTCTGTGTCTCACACTGTAACATACTTTCTTGTTATAACAGGAACTTTTTATATTTTTACCTGATACTATTTTTTTTCTGCTGGTGTGGCATCAATATGTGGCCGTACTTACTTACACTAGATGACACAAAAATGTGGTCGCGTGGGAGGAGAGGTAGAGACACAACAACAAAACAACATGGTCATTCCTTATGTCACAGGAGTATCTAAAGAAACTCAGGAGGATCTTCAACAAACACCACATCCCTGTGCACATTAAACCCAGTAACACACTGAGACAGAAACGTGTCCACGCTGAGGACAAAACACCCAGACAGGAGCAGAGTAATGTAGTGTGAGCAGCTCAGTGCAGCCAGGAGTGCACAGATTTATACACTGGTGAAACTAAACAACCGCTCCACAAACACACGGCACAGCACAGGAGAGCCAGCTCGCAGGTCAACACTCAGCATCTACAGGAGAAGGGACACTCCTTTGAGGACAGCAATGTGCACATCTTGGACAGAGAAGAAAGATGGTTTGAAAGAGGCGTAAAAGAAGCCGTCTACGTCAAGCTGGAGCGACCATCGTTAACCAGAGGAGGTGGCTTACGACACCACTTACCATCCACCTACACTGCAGTCCTGAGGTCCCTCCCCAAGTGACATCACACCCATTCACACCTGGACCCACCTGACCCTAACAACTCACATGTGACCTTAACGACTCTGTCAGGGTTCACACAGAGTTTAAAGCCATTAATTCATTTTTCAATCATGAGAACATTGATCTGAAACTGTCAACAGTCTGGACTCAGATGCTTGACTGCTTACCAGAGGAACAGTGAGGAGCTGCGTCGGCCTGAGCTGATCAGGTGATCGATCACTCATCAATACAGACTGTGAAGTGTCTTGTTTTAGAGCAGCAGCAGGGAAGTGCATGCTCTGATCTTAATGACCCAACTTTTATCTGGGCTAAGCTTTTTATGGGAAGAGCACATTAAAAAGTTATGAGAGGATGCTCTGGAAATACATAAGGATGAATCAAATTAGCCCCATTACTGGGTGCACTGGCTCCCCTCAGTGCTGCGTTCAAGAACACATCAGATGTTCTTTGAAGCCGAAGCCTTTTGTGAGACTTCGCTGCTCTCCTTTCCCTCTTGGCGTCTGTCGCTGCCTGGGGAGGACCAGCGGTGACGCGGGGGGAAACCTGGATCCAGATCTGAGCAGCTGATTTGTGCTTCAACAGGTCAACGCTGAACCAACTGGTGTCTTGGCACGCTGCTCTGCAGTATGTGTTTGACATAAAAAAGCATCTTTAAATATCATTCCTGGAGCTTCACTGGTCCTGATGATGGCACTAAAGCAAACTAAAATTAAGGTCCATCCTCTTGGGAGCAGAAATAGCATCACTGAATTTCAGGTAAATCATTCAGCTCGTTTGGCCTCTGTGAGTGAGTGAGATTGTTTTACTCAGGCTCCGACGGGCCATCAGGTGATGCTGCAAAACCAGACGGGCTGACGCACCTTCTTAGCCACCAGACCTCCACCAGAAATGTTGGATAAAAATTTGAGGGGAAAAACAGAAAAACCTGTCGGCAGCAGCCCGCATAATGTTAGAGCAGTCCATCTCAGTAATGGTTAAATCAGTGATACTCAACTTACGGCCCGTGGGCCAAGTCTGGCCCTCTGCAGGGTGCCGGGTGGCCCCCAAAACATTTCCTAATTCACACTGGGATTTTTTTAATACTTTGAATATACACTAAGGTGCCATAAGACTGCCACGTGGCAACCGCCCTGACACCCGCCTACCCGCAGGAGCGTTCCCCAAAAAAGCCAAGTGTTCTTAAAAGCAGCTGCTGCCACTACGGTCCAGGGCTGTGATGACGGGCAGGTGCTTCAGTGAACGTCTGAGTAGACTGGCGACATAAGCAACAGCAAACTGTAACAAGACAATGGAAAACCAGAGATTTCAGCTGTGGGCGGCTGTGGCTCAGGTGGAGCAGGTTCGATCCCAGGCTCCTCCAGTCCGCATGTCAAAATATCCTTGAACAGGACACTGAACCCCAAAGTGCTCCTGATGGCTGTTCATCAGAGTGTGTGTGTGTGTGTGTGTGTGTGTGTGTGTCTGTGTGCTTTAACCTGCAGGTGGCACCTTGTACGGTAGCCTCGGCCACCTGTGTGTGAATGTGTGTGTGACTGTGTGAATGTGACTCGTTGTGTGGCAGCACTTTGGTTTCAGGATCAGCAGATGGATTTGTTTTTGGTTCAGCTGTTGTTAAAATCACAGACGTTTGATTCATTCACACCACAAACAAACCGCACCAGAGTCTGTTTGGAGGCGGAGCCAGACCCACCTTTTCGAGTGGTCTCGGTCTGGTTGATTGGTCCGCACCAGGGTTGGACTGACAGCTTTCAGCCCAAACGAACTGTACTAACAAACAGACGAACGCTGAACGCTCCTTCAGATGTTAATGTCACGTATTGATATGTCTGACCTGATTCTTTTTCTCTGTGGAGCTGATGCAGGTCTACCTGAGAACCTCCCTCACGTGGTCATGTGACCTCTAGCATCTGATAAATGCCCCACCAGGCAGCACTGCGCTCACCTCCATTTTGCCTTCTCCGTTCTTTTCTTTTGTTAGATTCATTTGACAGTAAACTTTATTTGAATCAGCAAACTTTGTTGACTCCTCTGTGTTGCTCCCTCGAGCCGGGGCGTAACTGTTAAACTGTATCCTGGAGCCTGCTTCCTGTCATGTGACCAGATCAGACATACAGAGAGTCTCCTGGGTTTCACATTAAAGGTGTTCGAACTCTAACAGCTGGGTTGTTGCAGTAAACAACAACAGGCATAACTAAAGCAGATAAATATACACTGTGACACTGAATAAGTCAAATGAAGAAAAAATTGAGTCTTCATCACATTTAAAATCACTTAAAAATGAACTGTAATTAACTCAAAGTGTTACTCCCTGATCGGCGCGGTACATTAAACATTAGCATGCTATTAACATCAGGTCAGATCAGCAGCTGTGTCTCACTGAGGCTTCAGGGCAAGAGGCTCACAGCTGCCTCAAGCAAATTGCTCCTGACGCAAGAAGTCCACGTTCCTTCGCTTCACTTCAAAGCCAGCGAGACGGAGAGGAGGTGCTCATTAGCATAGATTAGCATATACCTACAGACACACTTTCCAGCAGCCGGTGGTTTAAACTCTCCACAGTCGGAGGGGAGACGGCTTCTTCCACCTCATCCTTCACTTTCTCGTGTGGCAAGTAAACTTCAGTGCTGCTGCCACGTCCTGTCATCATAATAAACATTAACGATGACTCTTAGCCTCTCTGATGTCCTTTATTGTACAGTTACCTAAACTATTCCCCACAAACATGCAGTCAACACTGTCTCCTCAGTATGTCCTACCAGCGTCTCCATCGCACTCGACTTCATCCCCGACTGATCCACTTTGTGTCACCAGAAAAATATAACACCCGAAGGTTGCTGTGTGTTGTCATGTCATTATATGCTACATTTTAGTGCTCAGCTCCCTCTTCACCACGACGGTCCCGTGCCGTGCCCGCATCACTGCAGACACTGCATCAAACCACCGATCCATCTCACTGTGAACAAGACCCCGAGACACTTGAACTACCTCGTTTGAGGCAGTCCACCATTTTCTGGAGAACCATGGCCTCAGATTTGGAGGTGCTGACTCTCATCCCGACCGCTTCACACTCGGCTGCAGTCCGTCCCAGGTCATACAGAATAAAATAAAAAACAGACAATTCAAATGATGAAATCTTTCAGGCAGTTTTCATCCTCATTGCGTCTTTAAACATTTCACTGAGTTAAAAGAAGAATTTCTTCAACATCCAGGTAAGAAACACAATATACAAGAGGAGGTTTCTTTATTTTGTAGAAACATTCGTGCAAAACTACATAAATCGTACACTGTTGATTAAAAACAAGGTTTATCAGAAGTCTGTTTGTGTAGAGTTCAAACAGCTGCAGTGTCTCCGTAGTCTCTGTTCCAGCGGACGTAAAGCTCCAGAGTCTGAGCACCGACACTTCTCTTAATCTTCTTCAGAGATTCAACAAAGTCTCTGAAACAAATGTTTCGGATCTGTGAAGAAAACAGAAGAATTAACGAAAATATTCACTCAAGTGTCGTATGTTTGTGTTCGCACTGAGGAAGTCCGTTACCAAAATAAGAGCATCAGCGCTGAAACATTTAAAATCTGTACGGCAACATCTTGATGTTGAAGACCGAAACAACTTGAGAGGACTCCGAGACTTTGAGGAGTCAGTTCAATTAATAATTAATCAGTGATTGGTCGATCACATAATTACATCATCTCACCTCGCTGGCGTCCATGTTCCTCACTTGTTCTGGACACAACTCTGTAGAAACAGACAAACACACTTTATCTTGAACGAGCAAACACATCAGAACAGCAACATTCTCAGTTCTTAAAACAGCAAATATGAAAGGGTTAAGTTTCATACTTTATAAAACCTTTTTAAGACGACTTGAACGTGTAGAGACTGATGACACTGTACGCTGATGATGTGTCATTATATGTTTGTAGCCCAGATGTCGGCCTCTCTTTCCTTTCAGGTCTCTTTGACATATTTGGTGCATTTTCAGTCAATAAGCTACAAATATATGAAACAAAAGATATAACCATTGCAACGAGCGCTGACTGGACTCTCCCTCCAGGATTTTGCAATCGCAACCATTAACACAAATTCAGCCAATCCAATAAACTCTACCAACTTTGTACCTGGCGACAATCAGGTGTAGCTGGTCCTGCAAATACCTTCTTTGCTTAAATTATTGTTAGGTCAAGGTGAGGTCACTCTATAAACCTGTGACCTCACCTGCACATTTCCTTATCTTCCTCTCTACCAAGAGAGATGTCAAAAGTCACTGATTGCTCATAATCATAAGCTCCAAATCTCAGACAGCATCACGACTACTTTTTCACTTGCCCCCAAAAATTCTTTGCAAAAAAGCACCTATAAACATCACAACATGCACAATTGTTTTTTAGAAAAGCTGCAGTGAAATCAGGGATTTCAGGCCGCAACAGTTCTCTTCTGCGGTGATGTGGGCACTGTGTCGGACCGTCGTGGTTCAGAGGGAGCTGAGCCAGAAGGCGAAGGTTTTGATTTTGATGAGTTTCCTCTGTAGGGTGTCTGGGCTCAGCCTTAGAGATAGGGGGAGGAGTCAGACACCTGGAGGGAGCTCGGAGTAGAGCCGCTGCTCCTTCATGTTGAGGTGGTTCAACATCTGATCAGGATCCTCCTGGTCCAGCTGGTAGGAGGCCCCGGGGCAGACCCAGAACACACTGGAGGGATTATAGATCTCATCTGGGAACACCTCGGGGTCCTCCAGGAGGAGCTGGAGAGCGTTGCCGGGGAGAGGGACGTCTGGAGGACTGTACTCGGCCTTCTGCCCCCGAGACCCAGCCCCGGATAAGAGGAGGATGAAAATGGATGAAGGGATGAATAATCCCAAACACTGCCAATAGACTGACGGGTAATAACCTATCAGGACCAACTGAGTGCCTCATTTCGTTCACCTTGCTCAACTGAATCCTTTTCAGGTCAGATATTTTTACACAAACACTGATTCAAAAACTGTATCTCACCTCTGATTGGTCCCAGGGAGGCGTCTTTAGCCAGTGAGGTGAGGTCACTGCCAGAGTAACCCTCCGTCATCCTGAACAATCAGAAACAGAGACAAAGATAAAGTTCAGGTGTTTTTAATGTGTCGCCGCCCTCTGCAGCATCCCTGTGTGATGGCACAGGTACAGTACACATCCACAGAAGATCAACATCATCTGTGACGTAACGACGTGTTTGATGACGAGGTGTAGAGGGCGCACCTGCTCAGCTGGCGCAGCTCTCTGTGTGTCAGCGGGTTGCTGTGTTTCTCCAACAGGTTCTTCAGCAGCTTGAAGCGCGTCTGACAACGACAGCAGCGTCACGTCAGTCAGACAAGCCTGCACAGATTTCATATTTCTATATATTATAATAATATTATATTATTATAGGGATGAACTCACCTCCTCAACTGGCAGAGCGACGTACACGCGCTTAGCAAAACGCCTGCAAACACAAAATGAAAGATGAGTTTGGCTGCTGATGTACAAAATGTAGCTGAACTTCAGATTCAGTGACGGTGAAGATATTTTAATCAGTCTGAACTTCAAACAGCCGCTCTTCATCTCCTCTGGACTACATGCTGAGGTTCAGTCTCACAAAACGATCACAGCGTCCGTCCACACCTGAACAGTCCTTAAAATGCTTGATAAAAGTGGAAACATCTTTAGCTCGATGACAGCTGGACAACTCCACTTGCTGATCAGGATCACGTGACACTGAATCTGACCTGAGAACGGCCTCGTCCAGCTCCTGAGGCCTGTTGGTGGCTCCCATCACCAAAACCCGGTCATCACCTCCTGACTGGACCTGAACAAGAGTTCATACATCAGTGTTTGTTAGTGTCACACCAAGAAGAGGCGCAACGTCAGCTGGGCAAATAAATATATTTCTATGTGTACGTCACCCCGTCAAACTCAATGAGGAATTCAGTCTTGAGGCGTCGGCTGGCGTCGTGCTCGCCCTCCCTCCGTTCACACAGCAAACTGTCCACTTCATCTGGACACACAAGCATCACGACTGTCATACATCATCATTAATCACCAGGACGGAAGTCAGAGACGTTAATGAGATCCACCGGCTGCCGCTGAGGTTTGTGGGTATTTAGACACGTCGTGAAAAAATATTTTACTTCAGTTGATCATCTGAATAAAACGTGTTCACCTGAATACTGTCACACCTGCTGCCATCAACTTCACACACACACACACACACACACACACACACACACACACCCCACTCATGTGCGACCCCCTGCAGTGACTGTACGGCCACCAGGAGCAGGAGCGGCCCACCCACTGATGAAGAGGATGAGTTACCGATGAAGATGATGGAGGGCTGCAGCTCTCGGGCCACAGAGAACAGAGCTCGAACCAGCTTCTCACCTTCACCCACCTGCAGACAGACAGACAGACGTCACTGCAGCGTGTCCTTCGTCTCAGCGCTCAGTGATGTCATCGTAAGTTTGGTTAACACGTTTCTCAGAGCGGCGGTACGAAGTGAACTGTTTCTAGATTCACAGCTACTTACGTATTTGGAGGTTAAACTGGCGGCGCTGATGTTGAAGAAGGTGGCGTTGGATTCAGCTGCCACAGCTTTCGCCTGGAGGAGATAAAAGCATCGCACAGATACAGGAAACATCCTATCCAATCCTGAGTGTGTGGCGTCATATGTGTGAATGTTACGATGTGTATTTCCTGGTTCAGACGCTGGTCTTGATGCTACGTATTCATGTTGGACGGATTTTTAAAAAAAATAGAATGATTACTACTTGTGAATGTTGAAAATATTAGTGCGATAAAATGTAATTTGATTTAATGATTTTATTTGTTATATGTAAGAATTTATCAGACTAAATTATTAATTTATCATCGACAGGAACAAACAAAGTAAAAACAGCCCTGAAATCAAACCCAGGTCATCAGTGACCTCTGCTGCTTCTTCTGGTTTCTCAGACTCACCAGCATCGTCTTGCCGTTACCGGGCGGACCGAACAGAAGGAGACCTCTGGCTGGAGTCCGCAGTCCTGTAAACAGCTAGAGAAGAAGAAAATCTGCTGACAGACGTTTAAATCTAAAATCTGGATTTTTTATTGCTGCATGTTTTTTCATTGTTTGATCTGAAGACGCCAAAACACTTCCTCTAAACTTCAGTAAACCAACTGTTCAGTTTCTTCGTTCTAAAACACTGAACCTTCAATTTGGAAGAATGTAAAACAAAAATAAATAAATAACAAAATCAAAAAGTCTTTAAATTAAAAAACTCAGTAAAATGAAAACAGTTGGTTAAAACAACAATAATAAAACGGAAAAAGGTAAAAGGGGTCAAAGGTAAAATAAATCAAATCAATAAAATTTAAAAGCCAGTAAATCTTCATTTCACTGTCGACTGACTTGAACTCACCTCGGGTCTCAGCGCCGGCAGGATGACGATCTCCTGCAGCGCCTGCTTCGCCAAATCCTGACCGGCAACGTCCTCGAACCTGACGGATGAACCGCTGAAACAGAAACCATCAACACAACCAGTAAAACAACACAAATACGTGTCAATACCAGTTAACCAATGACAGCATCACGTCACTGACGCTGACACAGAGTCACAAAGATCCGATGCTTCTCTCTCTGGACTCTCGGAAACTGTGACGAACTTTTTTAACCTTTTTCCCACAGACACGTTCACCAGTACATCAGGAGAAAGCAGCGTTGTCCACATTCAACCACAAAGATGTTCCTATTCTGCAGATTCAGTCTCGAGCACGCCACGCCCACACAGCCAGAAACTGTTTGCTTCCTGTTCACCTGATTCTCTTCACCTGGAGCTTAGCTGTAAGCACTTCCTGTATTAAAGCTCCACCCTGTGTTCAGCGTCAGAACTGCAGACCTAGAACTAAGAACAGGGTCCAAGAAGAAGCTCTGTGCTGAGTTTTGGTGTCTGACAAAGATCTGTTAGTCTGACTGGACTTCCTGGGTCAGATTTCATGTCTCACCTGTACCTGAAGATCAGTCAGGTTTCAATCAGACCGCCGTCCCTCGGCCTCGACGAGCTCCTAAAACATTTCAGACGGTTTCATAGCGAGTAAAAAGCTCCGTGTAGTTCGTTCTCTCACCTGTCAACGATCTCGTTCAGGATGAGGTTGGCGAGTTTCTCGTCTACATTTTTCAGGTTCTTTGTGTGTTTCTTCTTCAGCGGCGTCGACGTTGGGGAGCTGACTTTAACGGTGCGGCGACTGTTTCTACCCTGCAGGACCAACACAGGAAGTGTTTGTGTTAATGAGCGTGCGACACCACAGCCCTCAGTGCACGTGACCTGCAGCGATGGAGGGTGACCTGGAGTTCATCTTCAAAGTAAACACACCTTACTGTTCCTGTTAGTGTGGGCAGGGCGGCGCTGTGAGCTGAGGTTTGATGAGCGATGGAGGCCTGCCGAGGAGGAGGAGGAGGAGGAGGAGGAGGAGGAGGAGGAGGAGGAGGTGGTCTTTAGTCGGCTGGATGCTGCTGGATTAACAGTCTCTCTCTTCCTCGGGACAGCGCCACCTGCTGACCACACACACACACACACATACACACACACACCCACACACACACACACACACACACACACAGCAGTGTGGACATTTTCACCAACCTGACCTAATGAAGCACCTTTTTTTTTCCTCCTCCGGAACATGAACATGTTCAACATGTAAAATATCTTTAACAAGTTTCCATGTGACTATGGACGTGCGGTTTGTTGTCGCCTCCTCTAAAGCCTGACAGGACGTACCTGAGCGCAGGTGGGTGTGGTTAGTGCTGTCAGTGTTAATGTCCGTCTGAGCTCTGGACCTGGAGAGCACCGTGGCTAAAACAACAGGAACAAAGGAAAACTGTTCACAGAGTGAAAGAGGAAGAGAAGAAAAGAAAGGATGCAGGTCGAAAATATACCACATAGAGATGCAAAACATGTACTAGGGATGCACTGATCAGATATCTGGATTGAATATCAACCCCGATATCATCAAAATAGATGGATTGGGTATCAGAAAATGCAACCTATACCTGAGGCGATCCTTTCCCTTTAAATCTACTGTGACGTGAGCTACGTCACACGTCATGGAGCGAAGGAGAGAATCTGCTGTGTGGAGGTATTTCACACTATTTCACCTGCTGTTGCACAAGTGTTTATTTCCGATAAAAATAAATAGTTCATCATTGAATTAATCTGTTTCATCTTGATTCATTTTATTTTAGGAAAGAACTGTGTCATCATCAATGCCTGATGCCTCTAGTCTACCTGTTCTACATGTAAAGGTATATAGCTTTTAGCTCAACCATGGTATTGCATCGGTATCAGGTATCGGCTGATACTCAAAGCCACAGCATTGGGATCAAAACTGAAAAAGTTGGATCAGTGCAACGCTAACACCTACATAGTGATACAAAATCAAAAACAAAGTGACGCAAAACCACCACAAAGAGACAAAGAGACATAAAACAACCACAAAGTGACACAAACAGAACAGACGCTCTGTCTCTGAGACACCTCCGTTGGACACTGAAACCTGGGTAGAGCTGTGACTGAGCCTGAAGCAGTCCGGTGGACTTTGACCATCAGTGTGAATCTTACCTAAAGACTGCAGTCGGTCTTTCGCCATGATCAGGTTGGTGGTCATTTTGTTCTGCAGCCGTCTGTCTCGCTCATATTTCTCTCCTGGAAAAGAGACAAACAAAATCACATGTAGATACTCAGAGCAGCTGAGATTCAACCTCTCAAAGAAAATCAGCAACAAAATGAAATAAATCAGGATGAAACAAACTGAGACTCCAGTTACAGCTGTTTACAGTTTTATAAAGTGTAGACGTGTCCTCCCTCCCTCCTGCTGGTCACGGAAGGAACTGTGGACTCACCGCTTCCTGAGATCTGGATGGCGATGCCTTTCTCCAGCTCGCTGATCCCTTGCTGGTACCAGCCCACCGCCTGCTGCTTGTCACCTGACAACACATCAGCCAATGACAACAAGCCGCACACTCTGACATCACTCACAGAGGAGCAGTTTGATTCTAGTTCAACACCACAAAGTAAAAGTTCGCAGTTAAAGTACGAGGATCAGTGACGCAGCAGCGCACGGACTGAACTGTTTCCTACAGCAGAGCAGCAAAGAGAAATATGTGAGGCTTTGGTATTCTTCAACTGGAACTCAGTTTTTCAATAAATGTCTGATGAGTCAACAGTTAATGAAACATGTCCAGTACTGACAGAGAGCGCTGCAGCAGTGAAACAGGAAGTGATGTAACCACTCTGTCCATGCCATCAGTGTCCATCCACTGACTGTTTCTGTCTCTTGACAGGCTCAGATTGTGATTCTGAGTGTCTGACAGCATTATGAAAGGATCCCTACAGAGATAGAGCTTTGTGTTTAACCAGAAACAGCCCCAAAATCACTGTCACCAAACCCACCAGACTCCATTTAAACAATCATGTTTTCACATCTAACTGGGTGAATTAAGGGTTAATTTCAACAAAACCAGAGTTGGTGATTGTTGGAGCAGTGGAAAGACAAACCAAGAAGGTTTCTGTGAGTTTTAGTTTGTTTCTGTCGACTTTGAAGTGTGTTTAACGATGATAAATTCAATGAAAGCCTGTCTCTGTCCGACACACACAGTCCATCTGACACATACAGTCCATCAGACACACACAGTCCATCTGACACATACAGTCCATCTGACACACACAGTCCATCAGACACATACAGTCCATCTGACACATACAGTCCATCTGACACACACAGTCCATCTGACACACACAGTCCATCTGGCTCTTTTGATAATAAAGGTTGCCACCCCCTGATTTAGGCGTACAACAATAAATGAAAAATGTTTTTTTTAAAAACAACCAGATACTCATTTCCAGATGATCACGTTCTGTCAGAGCCACAGGACGTCACTGGAGAGGAGCTGAAGGAGCCGACCCCTGACCTGGATGATGCAGCTAAAATCCTGACATGTTTAGACTGTTGATGGCGAAACTAATGTGGCTCCATCTTGTGCAGTACGACAGTCTGACGCCCTGAGGTTTGGACTCACCTCAGACTCTGGGACTGTGGACAGCTGTTAGTCATAGTTATTTAGAGATCAAGAAATAATGAGAATAATTAATAGCTGTCTGCTCTCCTCTGCTGACAGGCTTCAGCTCATCAATAATCAATCAGTGATAACACAGTGTGTGTGTGTGTGTGTGTGTGTGTGTGTGTGTGTGTGTGTGTGTGTGTGTGCAATATTTCTTCACCGTGTGAAATAATTTCTTGTATTCTGCTTTAATGTCCTGTTTCATTGTGTTTACTTTTGTCTATAATCTGTAATGTGTGTCTTCTGATACAGCAGTGACAATAAGGCACTGATTGGTTGATTGATTGATTGATTGATTGATTGACTGATTGATTGATTGACTGACTGCGACCAGTCCCAATAAAGTCACCTGATCTAAAAACCGCTGTTGCTGTGCTACAAAGCTTGTCTCTCTGAGACCAGACTCCATACAGAAATCACCTGGTTTAATTTAGCTCTATGCAAACACACACAGCTGCCATAAAGAGCCCTGAATGTACCGATACACACCCTTTACGGTGAGTGTTTGCACTCAGGTGCATCACACACATCCAGCAGCGAGTATTTATTGACTTCGAAAGCCCTCAGACATTTCCACCATTCAGCGGAACGACGGTTAAAACGGTTGATTTTCTAACGGAGTTCGGTGTTTTAAATGAGCGTCGGGTACCTTGCTCATCCTCATCGATCCTCAGCGCCGCAGAGATGAACTCGAAGGCCCGCCCGTGGTGGCTTCTGACCCGCTGGCCTCGCTCCGGGCTCCCGCTGCCGCCGGGCTGCTCCGCGGCTCTGACAGCGGCCACGGTGCGGCTCCACAGCCCGCAGAGGAGCGACCGGAGCAGGGACAGCGCGGCCAACAGCGGGGAGGACACGGACCACAGCGTGCCCAGCTTTCCGGTACCGGTAACGGCGGCACCGTCACCGGCGGCGGCTCTGTCCGCCGGCCCCGCGGAGCTGCCGGTCCACTGCCTGCTTCCCCCGGGACTCATTCACGGCCATATCACAGCATCCCGGTCCGGTTCAGCCAGAGAGCCGCTGCTCACCGTTCAGATAAACGGCTGCTGCTGCTTTGTGTTTAGGGACTGTTCGGTACTTGTCAGGCGGGAGAGAGGGGGGGGGGGGGGGGGGGGCAGGAGA
>NC_065510.1:4541120-4543545 GCF_006386435.1 Epinephelus moara | reverse complement strand
GGGGGGGGGCAGCAGAAAAAATAACTGATAATAACTGATAATAACTGATAATAACTGATAATAACTGATAGCCTCACTACTAATAATTAATGAATTTTATATGATAAAAAAAAAACCCCTGATCTGTCACTGAGCTTTTGAACGATCCTTTGGGGTCCAGTGAGTGTGAGAAAAAATAAAATAAATAAAAAAACCTACTTTTTGTTTTTCTCTTCGGGACACAAAAACATGATGGCTGATTAATCCACACTAGAGGGCGCTGTGACATGATGCTGATATCAAACAGTTGGTCTGACATCCTGCTCATTTTGGCAAACACAGAAAAGGAGAGGAGATACTTTCTCATTTTTATGTGTCAGAGTCATTTTTTTATGTTGGTGTTGTTTTTGTATTAAAAGCTTGTAGGTTATTGGTCATTTAAAAATCAAACACTTTAATATTATATTTATATAAATTCTTATGAAACAACAGCTTTAATAAAAACTAGATTTTTTTCAGAACTGTAAATTCCTTCATTTTACTTTTATTACAGAGGATGATTCAAACAATCACCTGGTTCAAATTCATGGTTTAAACACAGGGGGCGCTGATGAGCAGGCTGCTGTTAGAGAGGTGGTTTTCACTTTACAACTTTGGTGTTTATATCTTAAAAAACTAAAAAGTTGCAGGTCATTTTTTCCCCTGAAACCTCACTGATAACAACAGGGACAACCAACCCCCCGAAGCCTTGTCTCCACCGAGCAGTTCAGTTCAGTTCAGTTCAGTTCATAGTTTCTGTCTCCACAGTGAAAGTTGTGGATGGTACCAACAGAAGCGTTCCTTAGCGTCCCCATGTTTGGTCCCCCTCTGTTGGGGTACCTAGCACACAGATCTGGTACTAAAAGGTGGAGCTGTGAACACTGCAGTCTGATTGGTCAGTAAAGGACAGTCACTCTGGTTTTATGTAACCTCTGTTCATACATCAGTAAACTACAAGCTGTACACTGACTACTTTAAGTTATATCAAAGTGTCATTTCTATAGTGTTGTCCCATGACAAGATATAATGAAATATTTGCAAAAATGGGAGGGGTGAACTCACTTATGTGAGATACTGTATATGTGTATGTAGGGTGAATTTGCCTAATGTGGGACACTTAAGCTTAAGCAGGGATAGGTCTTCCCCTAGCAAAAGAAAGCTAATGTAACTGTGGGCTCACACAAGCTGTGATATCACATGATCAAAATTACATGACATCTGAAATGTCCAATCATTTACTGGGGTGGGGCAGCCCTCAAACAGGAGCACTCTGTGTGAAGACCACCAAGAGGTTAGTGACATAGTGTTCAGACAAAGTTGATATTAAGGGCATACATTTCTTAAAAAAACAACAATATTGCTAATTGTTTATCAGAATGTGTTTGTAACATGTTTATGCATCACAAAATATCCTAATGTGGTGTAAATATTCTTAATATTTAGAATTTCAATCAAAATTCCTACTGTCCCACTTTAGGAAACATGTCTCCCTAAAGTGGGACAGTATGGTTTGCCTAATGTGGGACAGCTCCAAATGTGCTTCTGTTAGGCAAAACTGTGTGTAGTTGAATATACTGAGCAATAGCAATGGTTGTTTACATGATTTTATTGTTATAATGCATTATTTGGGATATTTAAAATAAAGAGCAAATGTTTTTTTAATAACTGGGAGTTGCTGTATCATTGTATCAAATGCTAAAATGGTTTCGGAGTTTTTTGCTTCTAACTATTGACTTTTTTTTAATAATGTTAATGATAAATGTTTAAATTCAGAAGTTAGCACAGGATATCACATTATTGATTAATTAAATGGAATGTATTTCAGATCACAATGGCAAAGGCGAGTAAGGCAGGGAGATGAAATGAGGGAAAGAAAGAAAGAAGGGAAAGAAAGCTCAACCACTGGAGGGAAGACAGAATGAGGGGAGCCATAGCAGAGGTCAGAGAGATTGCTGGGGCTGGTGGAGTCCCACAACTGAGGTTGCAGGGCCTGGAATGTCCCAAAATCCATGCTACAACGCAGGGTTAAAGGTGTGTAGGCGTGTAGACGACTATGGAATAAAACATGGAGCACTATTACAAACTTATCTATTTTATTTGCTGTTGTTTGATTTGGCATTAACAGCAATAACATTAAAGGTTATTTTAGTAAACAGACATGTTTGAAAATTAGCATTTATTATGTGCATTAAGGTAGTCTCGCCACCAGACAATCAGAGATCTCCGCCTCCTGATAGTCTGGGGACACTCCTTTCTAAAGTGTGTTTAACACACCGGCGAAAACAGCCAGCAACAAAGCAACGCCTCTTGCATTTTTGAAAAGGACACGCCTTCTCGGAAATCTGCGCTCCCCCTTTTCTCGTCCGCAAGGAAACAAATACACAGAGAGCTTGAAAATGGATGCCGA
>NC_065510.1:4539500-4541105 GCF_006386435.1 Epinephelus moara | reverse complement strand
GGACGGATGAGTCATGGCCTTGTAAAAGATTATGTTTGTTTCTTTTAGTTGGCGAGAATGTGTCGCCGTAAACGCGACGAACATCCACTAACTTTGACGGAGTTTTCTGCGAGCGCGGCTGAGCCATTTTGTACCGCTACACGTGTTTCTAGTGGGACTATGTTTACAAGCACAAGAGTTCAGCAAACCACCGAAGGACCGCCCTGCAGATTTACTACTGGTTCTGCAACGTAGGGAGTTTTTTTAAACTCTGAAATTGTATCCGCCCATCAAAACACAAAATCAGGGAGAAAGTCATCAGTCTTTAGTTAAGCAAAGCGTCTAAAGACTGACTTGTGAGTCTAGCATTAAGGTGACTTTTAAACAGACCTTTCAGTGTCCCACATTAGGAAATGCTGACTGCCCGAGACAACTTGGCAATCAGAATTTTGATATGTATAGCATTTCTTTTAGGAATGTAATATCAGTATTTTTTCTTTTGAATTAATTAGATCACAACCTGGGGATTTCAGAATGGTACTGGATACTATATTGAAAGTGTTTGCTTCATATCGCAATATAGACCAGAAGTCTGAATTGCAAAAAAAAGTCCCACATTAGGTGAATTCACCCTATATATGGCATCTTGGACCATTTATATCAGAACTGATTACTGCTTTAGCATTTAAATATATCATATTAAAATAGCCTATATATTATTATTATTATTATTATTATTACTGTCCCCTTACTGTACAAACTGTAAATAAATCTTTATTCCTGACTATGTTACGTCGCCATTAATGTGTTTCTAGTTAAAATATTGATTTTTTTTTTTACATTTTTTTGGTAGATTGGCTTATGGGGTGATTTTGAAAGAGTAATTAAGTTCATCTTCTTATAAGTGGATGTAATATGTAGAGATGCCATCTGGGCCGTTTTTCCTCGTTTTGTTTTTTTTAAAGTCTATATTTTGCTTTACAAAAACGTGAAAAAGCAGCTGTGACCAAGCTATCACGAGGTGAGTAGCATTGTAAGCATAATTAATAGCGATATACTTCAGTGTGTCTGTGTGTTTTTGTATGCAAGCGGGTCTGCTGCGGTCTGCTGACAGTCCATAATGGCGGCGGTAGGACGAAACCATGGGCGAGTCTGTTGCTATGGGGCGTTCTGTTGAGCTTCGCCTCTTGGTATCCATGCTCTTTGACTGAACAAAACAGATCAACCAGTGTTCCAACTGAATTGGGGTCGCACACCACGTGATCTCGTGACGTTCTCGCTGATCACGTGGTGTGCCAGTCAGCTGACTGCCGTCTTCCGGGTTGTCGGTCGGTGTTTACTTTGTGAGCGGCTCCTGTTCGTGATTTGTGCGGCTGAAGTCGAAGGTAAAGTCTCAGTCTTACAGTTTTCATGTGAAACAAACGGCTCCGGTTGAAATGTCTTGACTTTTATCCGGTCTGACGTCATCCAGACTCTCCGAACACGTCAGCAGACCAACAGGCAGCTGAGCAGAGACTCTTGACATCATCAAGTTTTAGCTCGTCATATCAGAGATGTAATGGCGGTACTGTGTGTGTGTGTGTGTGTGTGTGTGTGTGTGTGTGTGTGTGTGTGTGTGTGTGTGTG
>NC_065510.1:4530295-4537253 GCF_006386435.1 Epinephelus moara | reverse complement strand
CACACACAGTGTGTGGAGGCTTTATTGTCTTCACAATTTATTGTTTCTTATCTGAGAAATTAAAGTAAATCAAAGCTTTGTTTCCACTGAGGGAAATGGTTTCAGCTTACAGAGACAGACAGGAGGTCTGCGTCACTGTGACGTGGAGTTACATTTCTGGGGAGGTGCACGTCAGGCCATGGTGTCGATGTAGAAGTATAAATCCCTTAAGACTCTGAGGTCTGCTGTCGTAACCTGACGGGAGGAAACACTCAGCTGACATCATGTCGTCATAGAAACACTTACATACAAAACATGACGAGGAGGATTCTGCACTATTACAGAAATCACATAGGAAAGTTTGAACAATCACGTTTCATGTTTTATTATCTTTATTTCTCCATTTCATTTTTCTTTCTTTTTTTATGTGCTAACTTGCGTCTTGAATCCATCCTGTTGAACTTTCTCTTTCCCTTTTTGAACGACTAATACAGGCTACTGCCGCCTGCTGGCGTGGAGAGTTATCTCTTCGTATGTCAGCTGTCTTTGCGGTGCGTTCGAGTGCAGCTTTTTGGCTGAGATGGCGTACATGAGGCAACGCAGCAGTTAACCTTTGTTTGGTGTGTCGGGGTCCTTACGTGTCTGTGCTCATGGGTCACGTGGTCGGGCCATCGTTGAATTAACAGCTGTGATGGTTGTTTACAGTCAGTGAAGTGTGGAGCGGCCATGAACGCCTCGGACAGTGACGAGGACTCCTATAATGAGAGGACGGCATTGGTCCCGTCTGAGAATCCAGTGGTGCCATCCTACAGACCAGATTCTGACCTCACGCCTCCCAATGATGCCCCGTCCAAAAAGGTAAAGGTCCATTTTTATCTCTTACACAGAACCAAATAAAAATCTCTAACGATCAAACTGAACCGTTGCTGTTGATATACTTCCTGCTGCCGTGACGCTGAATGTCGCCCTGTGGTGGTACAGCCTGTGGCGAGCAGGAGGGCGCGTCCGGCTGCTGTGGACAGCGGCGGTGGCGGCGGCTCGGATCAGGAGGTGGATGCAGACGATGAAGAGCTGACTCTGAAGTATGGAGCCAAGCACGTCATTATGCTGTTCATCCCCGTCACCCTCTGCATGGTGGTGGTGGTCGCCACCATCAAGTCGGTCAGCTTCTACACTGAGAAGACCGACCAGCAGCTGTAGGTCTGCACTTCAGCCGCTACAACGCTCCACTCCTCCGCCCACAGCTAAACATGATTTTTTTCCCCACAGGATCTACACACCGTTCACGGAGAACACGGCGTCCGTGGGACGCCGGCTCCTCAACTCCTTCCTCAACACCATCATCATGATCAGCGTCATCGTGGTCATGACCATCTTCCTGGTCGTCCTCTACAAGTATCGCTGCTACAAGGTGAGTGGTGAATCAAAGCATCTGCATGTGCGAGTCATTCACAGCCAACATTTAAATATGTTCAGCTAACACAGAGCCGGTGTAACGGAGCAGATCTGGAAACAGTTACTGTGCTAACGTGTGGAAACATAGCGCCCACTGCCCACCCTGCGGTCTCCACTGTTAGCCTTGGCTGCTCTGCACTGCGCACCACCCAGGTGTGGTGGGAGCTAGCGAGCAGCGCTGCTTTATTGGTGATTACACTGTAACGCCGTCCTGGTGAATGCACATGTCGTATATGGTGGCCACACTCTGATCTCCCATGAGGTCGCCGTGGTGAGTAAGTGCCTTGATTTAGCTGCAAAACCCCTTTAGCATTGTTTACCATGTTAGCACCACTAGCTATGCTGACACTGCTAACAGTGCTAAGATAGCTAACAGTAGTAAAAAAAGGTTCGAAATTGAGCTACAAACCCCCTGAAAGAACAAAAGAGCTGAAACATATTCCTGAGACCTTTCTCTGTTTTCTCTCGCAGATGGTCAGATGGCGACTAATTTTGTTTCCAGTTAGTAACCTCTTCTTCTCCTCGCGTCGTCAATAACATGTCTATTTTCTTTTTGTGACGTTTCCAAAGTTTGATTAAAATGTGCTCGACAGCTGAACTGCAGCACGACTAAAGTGACGTGTTTATGAATGGATCCACGGAGTCGGTTGGACCGACGGGAAAATGTTTAATAATTGAAGCCGAGTCGTTGAAACTTATCATATCAAAATATCGTCTTAAATCTGCCGAAGTATTAAGAGTTTGTCAGTTGCCCACCTTGTGCACGGCTGTAGTTGAACTTCCTGCTGCTCGACGGCGCTGACGTCATGTGTTTGTGTTGTTCAGTTCATCCACGGCTGGCTCATCCTGTCCTCCCTCATGCTGCTCTTCTGGTTCAGCTTCATGTACCTGGGGTGAGTCCTGCACCTGAAAGAATTAGAGCTCCAGGTGTTTGTGTTTCTACAGGTTTGTCCTGAACACATTTACACTAGTTCTCTGTTTCTCAGCGAGGTGTTTAAGACGTACAACCTGGCGGTGGACTACCCAACAGTGGGGGTGATCATCTGGAACTTTGGGACGGTGGGGATGATCTGTATCCACTGGAAGGGCCCTCTCCAGCTGCAGCAGGCCTACCTGATCCTCATCAGCGCCCTCATGGCCCTCGTCTTCATCAAATACCTTCCCGAGTGGTCGGCCTGGGTCATCCTGGGAGCCATCTCCGTCTACGGTGAGTCGCCGTGAGCTGGAGGGAAGTTAAAATCCCAGTGTGAAGTTTTGATGGTTCCTGTGTTGCTCCCGTCAGATTCAGACCTGGAAGCATCAACTGTCAGATAAACCTGCACATCAGGTCGCCCTGTTCAAAAGTTCACAATCAGCTGTTCTTCTTCTTCTTCTTCTTCTCTTATAACGGAGGTAGAAACAGTACAAGGCCCCAATCACAAAGAAAGCGTTATAATGGTTGTAAAACACAAGGCGCACCGCACTGCCTTTTTTTGGGTTAAATTGAATGTCACTATAAATGAACTCTTGCTGCACCTTTTAATTGTTGCCAGGCAACCAGCCCATCACCTCCTCACCCTAACCTGTGTGTGATCAGTCTACAGTTTCTGTATCCTGCAGTAATCAGTGTGTAGCTGCTGCCATGTTGAGGCAGAGGGTACTGTCTGTAGCTCTGGTTGAGGGTGAGAGGCTGTCAGCAGATAAACAGAGATCTGTGTGGGTACATGAGACCCTAAAAAAGAGGCTGGATCATGGGGAGTACCACCAGTTGGTCCAGGAGCTTCTCCTCCATCATGGACGTTTACAGTACTGCACTTATCTGCTGTTTTCTATTGAGATGGTGCTAACTGTGCTTTGTAAAGTCGTATAGCTCTGGGTATCCAGCAACCACTACCACCAGTTTCTCCTCCATTGTTCACCAACTGTACACTTGTTGTCATGACCACCACAGAAGCCCCGCCTCTCAAATCATCCCATTGGACAATTGGAATAAAATCAGAGATGACGTGGGGCGCTTTTCTGCTCTGAGTTAAAGTTTTTTCAATTCGCTCCGGCAACAACGCCAGGTACCTAGAGCGCAGAAACACGAGGCGCGTCACAAAAACATCAAGCAAAAAGTTTCATTCACATTAAAACTGTGACAAAAAGCCGCCTCCAGCAAAAGTTTCATTCACATTAAAACTGTGACAAAAAGCCGCCTCCAGCTGCTGAAGCACTTCATGTGTGATCAGTGTCGGTGCATTATTGACATATGAAAAGAAGAAGAGAGAAATGAGTGGATGTCCCCACGGAGTCTCATGACAGGAGAGAAACAACAGGCTGCGTTCTCTGACACAACAGATAAACACCGACCACCGCCATCAGTGATGTCATCTGATGTGCTGAAAGGCTGGTGGCAGTCAACATGGAGAAAATTAGTGCATCCTGTTTTAGATGTTGTAACTTTTAATCTTCTGTGTTGTTTTAATTTTGCTGTGGTTGTTTATGTTTGCTGCAGACCTGGTGGCCGTCCTGTCGCCCAAAGGTCCTCTCAGGATGTTGGTGGAGACGGCTCAGGAACGTAACGAGCCCATCTTCCCCGCCCTCATCTACTCCTGTGAGTCAGAGGAAGAAACACTGAGGCGGCGTTTCATTTCCGCCTGTCCGATAGCTGAGGACACATTTCAGTCTGAACACGCTGCAGAATATAAACATCATGTTTATGACAAATAATAACGGGTTTTGTTTTTGTTTGTTTGTGTTCAGCTGCCATGATGTGGACGGTGGGGATGGCAAGCCCGGCAGACGCTCAGCGCTCGGGACATGAAACAGGTCCAGCATCACAAACAGCTACTTAATGCAGGGAATCGTGGGAAAAAGGGGGCGGGACACAAAACATGAACACCTGTTCAACCTGATGGTCATTTAATTATTATATTCAGCTGTTCATACGTTTCCGTTATTTTGTCCACTCCTTGTTTCTGTAATGATGTGGTGATCATGGAGCATCTGTGACTCATCACTTCATTTATTCTTTTAAAAAAAATGTTTACACTACCAACGTAAATAAATTAATAAAAATCTGTAACTTACAATTTTCACTTTTGTGAATGAGTTTAAAACATATTTATTTTTAGTTTCTTTCAACAAATGCAAATTAATTAATGCAAATTAAATTGCCGACTTAATGACATATTTTTTTCTCTAATAATAATAATAATAAAATCATATCAAGACTCATTAGAGAACAGCTGTTCTTTAAATCTTCATATTTGTCTCTAATGCCAAATAAATAAAATTAATTTTACAATTTCCAACAGTTTATTACCTGCTTTATAAATAATAAACATGTTTTTTATTATGTATTAATTGAGTTGATTAGTTTTTGTGATGATTCTTGTGTCACCTACTGGAGGAGTTTATCCTCATGTTGTTTTTCAGATGAGGAGGCGGAGCAGAGCAGCAGGGGGGCGGAGCCTGAGAGCCGTCAGTCACAGCCGTTTCCTGAAGACGACCTGGAGGAGGAGGACCGTGAGTTCACGTTTTATGTGTCTGTGAGATTTAAGCTGCGAGCAGCAGAAAAAACTCTAAGAGAAACAGAGAAACTGCGGCCGCTGACCGTGGGTCAGCGTCTGGAGCTGCTGCACGCTCTCCTCCCAGAGGTCTGTAGCAGTGAGGAGTGAGGCCGAGGACATAGTGTGATTTGAGGCTTAAGCTAACGTTAGCTACATAAACATGACCTTGAAGCTGCAGCCTTTAGCGCTGGTTAGCAGAAGGCTAAACTATTAGCAATAGGAATGCCCTCTCCCCGAAATGACCTGTGATTGGTCAGAGTTTCCCGTCTCGGGTTATATTTCTTGAGGCCTGAGAACAGAAGCAAGAGGAGGAGCAGAGTTTCTGCCCAGTGACGTTAAAATGAACCTACCTGAGCTTTAAAGGTGTGTTTCATGTGTCTGTAGGAGGGGTGAAGCTCGGTCTCGGTGATTTCATCTTCTACAGCGTTCTGGTTGGAAAAGCCGCAGCGACGGGTGGAGACTGGAACACCACGCTCGCCTGCTTCGTCGCCATCCTTATCGTAAGTTGTACTTTAATACGGCCCGGTGAAGCTGCTGATGGAGGAGTGACGCTCTTTGTTCCTCAAAAACAAACCAGCGACAAAACCTGCAGCAGCTCACAGAAATGATCTGAGACGTTTCCAAAATCTACACAAACCTCAAATTCTGAAAAAAAATTCTAAATAATGACTTCACACACTGTAAATAGACTTCGTCTGATCGACAGCAAACTCTCTGAAACTGAGATTTACCTGTATACACTACACACCTGTAACACACCTGTATACACTACACACCTGTATACACACCTGTGACACACCTGTAACACACCTGTGTATCGCCCACCTGTCTCAGGGCCTGTGTCTGACTCTGCTGCTGTTGGCCATCTTTAAGAAAGCTCTGCCGGCGCTGCCCATCTCCATCACCTTCGGCCTGGTCTTCTACTTCTCCACAGACTTCCTGGTTCAGCCTTTCATGGACAACCTGGCTGCTCACCAGTTCTACATCTGAGAGGCCCCGCCCACCTCACCTGCAGCCTCCTCCCCATCATCGTCGTTGTCTTTATCTTTATCATGTCGTCCTGCAGGGCCGCCACCATCTGTTGATGTAACGCACAAAGACTTCTTCCTTCTACCACAGGAAGTGATGTAATGCAGACAAGAAGCTGGCTGCAGGTTACCTGGTTGTGTCTGTTCACCTGCTGACGAACAGTTTAACGCTAGCTGTGACGTCTGTTTCAGAAACTAGACAGCACCACGGCAGCGTGTGATAGGCCAATGCTCCTGTCAGTCAAAGTAAACAAACCTGTAAAGATTCACTGCAGACGTGAGGTCATCTGTGACCTCATCTGTTACATCCCGTTTTGTTGTATAACTTCCTTGCCGACTTCAGTAAACACAGGTGAAAGGTCTCTGTCCTGATTGGTTCCTGTCTAACGTGACACCAGCTGACTGTGATGTGTTGGTTGGTCTCATTAACATGTTATTAATAATTCAGAGTGATGGCGGCGTGATGACGCGTTGAACCGAACAAAGAGTGACTGACGCGAGGTGGAGCGCTACACGACAGCAGCGCACCATCCGACAAACGTCAAATTAAAATTGAATTCCTCCGCTGATATTTGAATAAATCTATTTTTAACTTCAGTCCCTGAGAGACGAGAGAGGCTGCATTTATATTTGTGCGTCAGCTCTTCACAGATCCTACGCCGCAACCTACGCCATCGTGAGCCTTTATACTTGTGTGGTGGTGTGTCTTTGTCACTCTGCAGTGACACCTCCAAAACACTAGATGGTGGTGGAGGACTGTGTGAAGTGCTGTAAAGTTTAGTTGATTCAAAACACACATTAACACACATTAAACACACATCAAACACATTAAACACAAAACACATCAAACACACATTAAACACACATCAGACACACATTAAACACACATTAAAACACATTAAACACAAAACACATCAAACACACATTAAACACACATCAGACACACATTAAACACACATCAGA
>NC_065510.1:4519889-4529870 GCF_006386435.1 Epinephelus moara | reverse complement strand
ACACATTAAACACACATTAAACACATCAAAAACACAAACACACATTAAACACAAAACACATTAAACACACATTAATACACATTAAACACACATTAATCACACATTAAACGCACATTAAACACACATTAATCACACATTAATCACACATTAAACACACATTAATCACACATTAAACGCACATTAAACACACATTAACACACATTAAACGCACATTAACCACACAGTAATCACACATCACACACAAAACACATTAAACACATTAAACACACACATCAAACACATTAAACACAAGGTCTGAGTGATTTTAGTTGACTTCCTGTTCGTGTATTTATACTGACGCTCCTAAATGAAGTCACTGTCACACCGACCACCACCAACGCCACCTGTCCTGTCACACGGTGTCGACCAAACCTTGATTAAGATCTGCTCCATATTTTCCAGGGTCGTCCAATGAAAATCAGTCGAGCAGTTTTCCTGTAAACGCGACCTGCTCGCTGGAGGTGACAGAAGTGAAGCTGTCGTGTTCAGGAGGGAAACGGCTGAATCCGTCAGTCCTGACAAACAGCTGACGTCACTTTACATCGACTCGCTCTGAAAAGATTTTACTCTTCGATCCACTCACTTTTTGTAGCGTGCTGCTCGTCACATCTGATTTTAACGAGTTGTTTTTCTCCCGCTTAGCTTCAACGTTTCCTCAGGCCGTTCACTCTGAATAAATCTCAACAAATGTCGGAAAAACAAACGAACTTGAGCTCCATTTTTCATCGTCTGAATCCATCAAATAAAAAACATGATTCAGTGAAATTATTTATTTTATTAATGTCCTGTTTAAGGCCTCACTGATATTCGTTATGTCAAGTCGTTACAAGAACAAAATGTTTGGTCTGCTTTCATCAGGTTGATTGATTGACAGGTCAGTATTCTCTGAACAGTCATTATTAATTTATTATTATTATTTTCAACACTCTCAACCAATCACAGATGAGTATTCAAATCTTATTACGACTTTTTTGATAAATGAAAACGCTGAAAATATTACGACTCTGTTTTGAAACTCTGTTTTACTCTGTAAAATAGATCCGTTTTTTCACAACCTTCTGCAGAAAAATGCGACTATTTTATTTTTGTTAAATAGGATTTATTTCTTGATAAATTACAACTTTATTCTGGAAATATTTTGACTTTCCTCAAAAACAACATCAGTTTGTTTTCTTTAAATAAAAAATTACAACTTTCTAGAGAAAAAAATCTGACTTTTTATTGTTTTATTTTTGTTTAGAGGATTTTTTTTCTTGAAATAAATTAAATTGTCTCGTAATTTTTGGATTTATATCGGTGAGAAATTTCTTCCATAATATTTGAGACAAAATAAAATTCTTCCAGTTGCGTCCATATTTGGATATTTTACAAAAGCAGTTATCAGGTTGTTTTTTAAAAAGTATAAAATTAGACATTCAAACTTTAAACTCTTTTGCTCTCAGCCAACCACAGCCGAGTATTCACGACCTTTTTAAATGTTCACCTTTATGTTGAAAATATTACAGCATTATTCTGTTTCTCTCCAAACATTCGTTTTTTGGTTGTTTTTTTTAACCTTCTGGAGAAAAAATCCGACTTTCTATTGTTTAGTTTTTGTTGAAAGGGTTTTTTTTCTTGAAATATTATAAGTTTTCAAAATAATCTAACTTTTACTCGTAATAGCTGGAATTAAAAAAAACTACCAGGACTTCTCTGCCATAATATTTGAGACATAATAAAATTCTTCCTGTTTAAAACAAGTTATTATCAGATTTATTAGCAGATACCAACTTTATCAGCTTAATCACCGACACCAGCTGGCTGTCTGACGGGGGGCGGGGCAGGGCAGAGGGGGCGGGGTTATATATATATATTTTGTAGAAATTATTCAGGTGTAGTTTTTGATTTTCTTACTGAAACATGTTGATGAGATTTAGTTTTATTTTTTGTTCTGTGCAATAAAGTCAAACTGTCGAACTTCTGTAACGAGCTGAGAAATAAAAATGATTCTATCGGAGCTTTTCAGCCTCTTTTAGATAGTTTTGGTTTTAATGCAAATTCCCTGTTTGCTGCCGTCTCATCTGTTTTCAGGATTAAAACTCTGATAAACCATCTGGACACTACCTGTTCAGGTTTGTGACAGACATGGACGGAGCCTTCTGTCCATACGCTGTGTTCAGTCAAACACAACAGGACCATCGGAGGTCGTGGAGGCAGTGTAGTGTTTTCTGTAAGCGAGATTCGACCGTAGGAGACGACAAAGACATTTTTAAAATGGCGGAAAGACACAAATCGGTAATTTAGTGAAAAAAATTCTCCGTCCATGTCGTGATGTATTTAATGACCTCATGGAACATACATGCATTATTATGTCCTCCTCCACTATCGCCTCATTTGTTGTGTGAAACTTCTGTCTCCACTGTCCCTGATGTCACTGAGGGAAGCGGAGTGAAGAGTTCAGCCTCTGTAGCGCTCCTTCAGAGAGGAACATACCGTGAAACCTTGATTGAATACCTCCGATTATTATTGTAAATCCCTGAACTCAACAGGTCTTTAGTTCATGTCATACAAAACTGTTGCTCAACAAAGATCATGAAATACAATCAAACTGTTTATTTAAACCAGTATGAAAATTACTGTGTAAAAATCAGGCTTCAGATAAGTTATTATTTATTTGGTCTAACTCCGCACGTCCACATTTAAAACAATGAATTTGAGGGTGCAATAAAAGGCAACATGTACAGCAGCGTGGAGAAACATCCTCCTGCAGAGCCGGATAGAGCCACAGATCTTATTCTCAAAATATCACAACTTTATTACTAATAAATTTCAGATTTTAATTTTTTTTTACATCCTCGCTGTTTTAGACGTGCGCATGCGCCGAACACCAGACTCTCAGTTGTATGTTGTACAGACGCAGATCACTAAATACATACTTTAGATTGTTGTTGTAAAAACAACGTTAGCCTTGCGTTCACAAACACTTGTCTAAAGAAGAAACAGGAACTTTTCTACTACCTAGCGCACTAGCCTTTTAGCTAACGCTGTCTCCTTATCAGCTCCTTAATCATGGATCAATAAAGAAAATAGCAACTTTCACCACAGTTTATTTTGGGAGGATCACTCCAAGGAAACGTGTTCTTTGTTTAAATGATCATTTTGAAGTCGAAACAGACAACTTTTCAGCTAACGTAGCTGGCGTGCTAGCTGTGCTAGCTAACGCTGGCAGCCAGAAACAAACAACTATGATTCATAGTTGGTTAATTGTGCTATAATTGAAACAAAGAGCACATTTTTTCACGGTGGTCCTTCTGAAATGAGCAGCGGTTGAAGTTACTATATTCCATCATGATCAGGGAGTTGATATTTTTCTCTTTTATTTCAGAGTTCATTTTCTAAATATTACAATTATTTTCTCATTAATTTTTTCCTGATAATTTTCAGATTTTATTTTCTAAATACAAAGTTTTTTCTAATTGAAATAATAATTCATAATCCAAATAATAAATCATTTTCTTTCATAAATATTTAATATCCTCATATTACATATTTTAATGTACAATAAATAAAATCCCACAGAGCTGCTTCTCTTTGACATCAACATGTTTATTCTGGATTAAAAAAAAAAAAAAAAAAGTCTAGCAGTTCATCAACAAACACGAGTATCTACTGTATGAAATCATTTCAGATGCAGCATCAAAGAGACACCAGTTTAATTTCTCTCTTCAAACTGGGATTTGTTCTTCAGCAGGAACGCTGCAAGATACTCGATGGGGTTCGGAGGTCTGGAAGACAGAAAATGAAAACTTATTCTCTGTGGTGACTCCGACAGGAACCTTCTTCACTATGATAAAGAGATTAAAACTCAATAAATTAAACTTTTATTCATCGAGCCGCAGAATCAAACACCGCAGCTCCTGATTGGTCCAACAGTTTCCTCCAGCAGCCAATAATATCTGTTGTTGAGCAGCTGATTGGTCTGTTGGACAGTAGATCAGTCGTCAGGTTTGTTCTCACAGATACTCTGCGTCCAGTGTGCTCGAGGATCCGACAGTGACTCAGACTGTGTTGATTCGATCATGCCGTGATTCAGAGTCTCTGGTTTGGTTACGTTTATGAAAAAAGAACAAAGTTTGGCTTTACAATCTTACCACCCCATCCACCCCTCCCACTCTCCTTGGGCTTTAACTTCTGTTGTTGTCCCATTGACGCCATTACAGTACAGCGGATAAGCTCTCAAATTATGAGGAATTGTGCACTGAAAAAAAAAGCATGAAATTTCTACCATAGTTAGTACATACCATAAGGTTTATTTTCAGATGTGGAGGGAAGTCAGATTTGACCCCTGAGGCCCGGGAGAGGTCAAATTCAAGATGGCCGCCAATAATATTCAAATATGCTTAACTTTGGAACCAAACACAGTAGAAAAACATTTAAGGTGCCATTTCCAACTAAGTTTAGGGTGCCCATTCAGTTAGTGATACTTCTGAGATCAATGGAATTCAAGAAAATGCATTTATGTCAAGGTAAAAATTTGCTTTAAAAAAAATAACAAAATTTTCCTCTCTTTTTTTTTAAATGAACCCCACAACATATTTCAATTACTTTTTACTCTCCTGTATTATTCAGTCAGTTATCATTTACTGGGATGTGTGGTTATTTTTTCCTGCTAAGCACATCGTTATCAGCAGATGGCCCTCTAGAGCATCAGTAGCTAATGCCAGTAGCGATGTAGTCAGTAGGCAACATGATGAGTAGGCTACAGTATGCATGAGTGACGAGACAGAGCTGACATAAATATCCTACCAGGTAAACTGACTGACTATGACTTGAGTAAAGCCTTAACATGCAAATACATTGAATTTGATTGTAGCCGGGAATGAGTCTGCCTAGCTAGTTAGCTATCTAGCTTCTGTGGTAATAAAAAAAAAAAAAAGGCGGGCACTGATCAAAATAATTCTGCTATCTAAACTAGAAGACAGTCTGGAACATACGTGAGCTGAAGTCAGTTGAATGATTGAACAGCGCATGTTCTAGAGATTTCAGTTTGGTCACTTGTGTGAAGTAGGACTATAGCTCAATTAATGGTTATAGCAAAGTAGCCTAGTTCAATACTGTGCCGCCGGTATCAAACAGGCTTGAGAGCTAATAGCTGGCATGTAAATGTAGACGTGTTATGACTGATTTCAAAGCAAGTGTCAGTATAAGAAGCATAGTAGGCCTACTGAAATATTGTATGTAAATACATTTTTAACTGAGCCAGTGAAGACAGAGTACCTTTTCTCTTAGTATGTATCTACAGTACTCCACCATCATTGTCACTGAGATTGATTCCTGGTGTGCAAGAAGCCTTTGGATTACCTGTAAGTACACTAGGAAACAGAGGTGAATGATGCCAGGAAACAGCTCTTCACCCAGAAGTCCCAGACTTTAGAGAACATCCCTCCGACCCAGGCAGCCCTCACACAGCACATCAACCTTTGGAACCAGTCACTGGTCCTGGATCCTGAGATGCCAGAGCCATCTGACTGGAGATGGACAAGGGAAACAACTGGGTGGCAGCCGCTCTGGACCACTCTCCCTGAAGCAGCAAAATTGTGCCATGAGCTGATTCACTGCAACTGCCAGAAAGGGTGCGCTGGACGGTGCAAGTGTGCCAAAGTTGCACTCAAGTGTACAGATTTATGTTTTTGTTCTGGGGACTGATAGATTTCTGTTCATTTGACCATAATGATCATTATCATTACTGTTATTATGTTGGAAATAAACCATCTTTTTGCACCCTTATCTCACTCCGTCTGTATAATTTGACCATGACTTTGACCTAAATGCATTTTCTTGAATTCTGGTGATTTAAAAGTATCACTAACTGAATGGGCACCCTAAACTTAGTTGGAAATGACACCTTAAATGTTTTTCTACTGTGTTTGGTTCCAAAGTTAAGCATATTTGAATATTATTGGCGGCCATCTTGAATTTGACCTCTCCTGGGTCTCAGGGGTCAAATCTGACTTCCCTCCACATCTGAAAATAAACCTTAAGGTATGTACTAACTATGGTAGAAATTTCATGCTTTTTCACAAAGTGCACAATTTATCTTCTGGTCCGCTGTACTGTTACGCAACAACAGTGGTTTTTTCGTTGGTGTCTGACGCTGGATATTACTGACCAAGTGCCGGTGTTCGGCAACTTCAGAGTGACTCTGGGTTAGCTTCTTCAAATGTCACATGAGCGACAGGCTGGTAAACTCCAGTAAATAGTCTGCACCAGGGTGTTTGGGTTGGTGCAAGTTGTGAGCTGTAATTCAGCAGTAAATAATCAGCCGTATGTGTCTGACTGTGGATGGTGGAGCTGCTGGATGGATTTGTGGAGTTTGTTGGTTGCAGCGGTGGCTGTTAGCAGCTAGCTCCGCTCGTTAGCCACTGAATGGCAGCGGAGCGAGCAGCCAGCGGCCGCCGGACTGGATGTGTTTCAAAGTGTCTGCCTTTACACTGAGACTCCTCTCTCTGGGGACAAATAAAGTGATGTCAAATGTTTCAGTGAATCAGCTGCTCCTCAGTGGACTGTGCTCATGCTAATGCTAACAGACGAGGGTGTAGGCTCTAGTTTCAGAGGTGGAGGGACACACCGGCTCTCATTTACCAAACAAGCCTCCAACAGGAAACGGGATGTGCAGTCGTTTCCACACAGAGCTCAGTAGGTACTGACGTGGACGTCAGCGAAGGCTGCGATCGAATCTCAGGTCAGGTCTCGACTCGTTCGCAAGTTTGAGAGTGTGTATTATGAGTGGAGTGTGTATTTAGTGTGTGTATTGAGAGTGGAGTGTGTACCTGTCCTTGGCGAGCACTGACAGCCCCTGCAGCAGGATGGGGACCACCGTCTGGTCCAGGTACGCTCGGGTCGGCAGCGCCTGCAGATCAACCTTCTGCTTCGACATCTTCTCTGCGCTCGCCTTCTCGTTCTCCATCGTCCTCTGAGGAGCAGCAGCAAAGCATGCTGGGAGTCTGCCTTCATCTTCACATTACACAGTGTGTGTGTGTGTGTGTGTGTTACCTGGATGTTTTCCGTCAGGCCGTACTCTGCGTGAGGGTTTTCAGACACCTGCAGGAGGATTCATGTTCACACCTTTTACATCAAAACTTTAACCATACAAACAACCAGCATGACACAATCACCATCATCATCATCATCATCACAGCGTGTACAGTGTGTACTCACAGCAGTGTGTCCCTCCATGGTCTGATCTGCGTCTGTGTGATCTAAACACAGAGACAGTATTTAAATCGTCTTCAATATGACGTCAGAACTTTTCTCGGCTGTTGTTTCAGACACAGATTTGAAACATCCTCAGATGAATCTGACGGTGACACAAAGCGTCTGCTGTCGGACAGAAAACTGCTCAAACGTATGATTGTTTAAACCCAGTTTGGTGCAGATGTGTTGTCGGCGCCGACGGACCGACCGTCTGCAGCTCACGTGACTGATTCAGGTTATTCGACTGCAGCGACGCCTGAGCTCAGCAGGAGTGGAGGAAATAATCGATTCTTAGATTCACTGTCACACGGACGATTATAAAACGATTCGACATTTCAACAATCAATTATCTGAATGTTAATGTAATAATGATGCTGACGGGGTAAAGGAGGCGGAGCTCAACCACGCAGTTAACGCAGCAGCGATCAGCAGTGACTGACTTGTGATAAGATCAATTCTGTGACACCATGAAACTGCGATGTTTCTGAGGCGGTTATCGTTTGTGTTAAACTTCAATTACCTGCTGATTTGCAAACAGTGTTGAGCTAACGTTACAGTGATGTACGACTTTTAGCAGCAAGGAAGTCATATGACATGTTACCAACAGGATTTGAGGTAATATTATAACATGTACAGGGTCACGTTTGCACCTGAAATAAACTGTCTGTCTATATTTATTTTATCATTAATCCACTTCCACCAACATGCCACCAGAAAAAATATCTCCCGAAAGTTGTTTTGTGTCGTCATGTCATTACGGACCAACTTATCGTGGAGTGCTGGTGATGATGTGTTATCATGTTCAGTGTGTCTCCATTCATATAACGACCTACACCGTATCCTGAGGATGCCTGACAGCAGCGGGGGTCAGGAGCTGACCTCATCCTGGTGATGGGCACATCTGGCTGATGTCAGTATAAGTTGGGTGTGTTTCTGTTCACATCTCCTGCAGCTGCAGAGTGACGCTGACACACAGTCCTGTTCTTATACAGAACTCTCTCTGTGCTGCTGCTGCTGCAGCCGACTGACACGCCAGGAGCCGGCAGCTCCGGTGTTTTAATTTGCGCTCGTCATGGTGACTCGCACGCCATTCTGTTTGTTGTGTTTCATATCAGAGGCCCACAGATATTTATCCATATCTGATAATGATCAGACTGTGACCCTGAGTCTCCCTGTGTCCACCACTGTTCATTTATATATTTAATGTTCTATATCATCAGACTGTCGTTAATGTAAGCAGAGGATCTGAACACAAAGTGGTTCCACTGTGTGTGAACACATGAATGTTTCACTGTCAGAAACATGAAACTCATCCATTAACAACAACATCAGTTCTTCTGAACTCATTTTGGTTCCCTTAAGTAACTGATTACTCTACTCTGACAGTAATATTGTAAAGTAACTAACTTCTTTCAAATGAAGGTAACTAATAATGTGTAATGAATTACATTTTGAGAGTGACTTGCCCAACACTGTGAGCAAATCTGTCACACATCTGATTATCGATTGACCTAACTGAGTTTGGTGCAAAGAAACTCATGTTTAAGGGTTAAAAGTTTGCTAACATTAAATTAAATGTCGCCGTATTTACCAGCAGACCCTAATGACTTGTTAGTGACGTTCAGTTTACTTCTGGAAACACGATGGAGTGAGGAATCGTTAAATTTGCTGATTTTTGAACAGAGTTTGGTTCACACAGGAACTCCTTTCAGGGCAGCGGAGAGTATCCGGGACCTGTGTCATTAGTAAACCTCACCAAAGGAAACTACTGAAGCTACTTTATTGTTTAATATTTCAAACATCAAATAAAGTTTATAAAAATCTGACTTAAAGTTTATTTATTCCAGTTTGTGTCTTCACCGCTGACACGGAACGTTAACGATCCCAAACCTCTGTTAGATTTGACTGTATTTTAGCGCCCATCACTGTGTCAGTGACTCTGCTTCAGTCTTTACAGCTCTGATACAAACAACATATCATAATGTTTATTTAATTATCTTTACGGTGACGTCAGTCACTGCATTGTGAGCGGCGGTAAGTTAGCTTAGCATCACATTAACGCGCTGTATCCGCTAAATGATCGTCACTACCGGGTAAAACCCGCCTCTGTGGTTTAAACCGAATTATTTAATCATCACATCAAACCGGAAACGCGGCAAACAAACAACAACTACAACAAAAACGGTGAAAACCGCGATCAATGGTCAACAATTCACTCACCGTCCGCCATGTTTGTTGTGGATATTAACGTGAGATGTCTGGCGTCGGTGACGTAGTTTCTCTTCTTCGTCTTCTTCGAGCTTAACGGCGGTGGGAAATCACCGTGTTGGGAGCATTGCCGCCACCTGCTGACCCGGAAGAGGACCCACAGACTAAACCCTTTCAAAATAAAACTCTTTTTTCAATTTTGAATGAATTCTATCCACCTTATTTTTCAAGGAAACACGGATGCAAAACAGAACGCAGCCAGCTCCCGTTTTTTTGTGCGATACTTCCGGTACAGCACTCTTACCACTGTGTAAATGTGAATCGCCTTTTTGTTTACCTTGCTGAGTTTAGCTATATATCACATTTTTCACGTCACTATATCACCGTGTAGACTAATCTGATGTTTGTAAAGTCTATAAACACAATGATTGAACAAACATTACTATTTCTGTGTGCACGTTTTGTAATTAACATGGTTATCATAGATTAGCTGGGCTAACC
>NC_065510.1:4512656-4517315 GCF_006386435.1 Epinephelus moara | reverse complement strand
ATTCATGTTTAGAGGGAATTATTTTTACCGGCAATTACCGGATAACGGAAACGTGGGCACAGTTATCTATATAAAATACACAGACTAACTAACTAACTGATTGACTAACATAAACAATTGAAAATTGAAAAAAATTAGCTTGCACCGTTAGCTCCGGTAAGGGAAAGCATGAGGGAAAGCGGCTGACCGGAAGTCACGCACAAAAACATGGAAGTTGATCACTATTTACTTCCGTGTTTGAAAATAAGGTGGATAGACTTTGGCCCAATTCCAATCCGGCCACTAATAACTCAAGCCCTGAACCCTCACTGACATAACTGACGTCAGCTGTAAGTGATTGTGTGTGAGAGTCTGAAAGGGCTCCAGCACTTATCCCCCTCTCTACAAAATGTTGTTGACACTGGCGGCTCTGGGCGTGATCATTTATCGGTAATTGTCAGCACGCACAAGGCGTGTGAGGGATAGACTCCCTGATCAGTCAATCCTTATCCAAGCACTTGTGTTGCAAAATGGGCAAGAGGTAAGTTTGGAATAATAAATTTACTGTTTTTACCATATGCATGTTTTTTCTAAACTAGCATCAAAAGTGTTGTAAGTGGTACAGTATACTTATATCTATATCGTTACCGTTTGCAGATCTGCCGACCGTGTTTATTTGTTTACAGTGTATTTGACGTCACAACGCTATGAACTGTGGGTAATTTCCTTACCGTAAGTCTGCATTGATGCTGACCTACAGTAAGGGGGCATAAAGGGCTCACTCACTGACTCACTGACTCGACGATTTGACAATGGGACAGCCCTCACACACTCACGCACTTCACATGAACGCGCCTCTAAGACAGTGAGTCTGTAAGGGATCGGATTGGAATTGGGCCTTTATCCACCAGATTCTTAGTCCCCATGATGCCTTGCGTGAATTATGGGTGCAACTTCCAGCGTTGAACCAAAACCGATCATTTCCAATGGTAACAGTTTGTTTACAGTTTGTTTACAGTACTCTATTCTTCTTTCCAAGAGGGAAACAAAAGGTGGAACACACCACCTGTTATCGCTATAATTATAATATTATTACTTTCATTAATGTTGTTGTAAGCTACTGTCATTACCGTCTGTCCTGCATCTCTCTCTGTCNTTGATTGATTGATTGATTGATTGATTGATTGATCACTCCTTCAACTTGCTTCAACTAAATGAAGCTAAATCCAAAATCGTTGTCTTTGGCCCCTCTGACAACATCAACCTGATATCCAACAGTCTTGGCAACCTGTCCACTCTTATCAAACCTCATGTCAAAAACCTCGGCGTCATTTTCGATTCTGCACTCAAGTTTGATAAACAGGTCAACTCAGTAGTCAAAGCCAGTTTTTTCCAACTTTGCACCATCGCAAAAAACAAACCATTCCTCAGTTTCAAGGACCTAGAAAAAGTCATCCATGCTTTCATTTCCACCCTCTTGGACTACTGCAACTCTCTTTACACTGGAATTAATCAGTCATCTGTCTCCTGTGTACAACTAGTACAAAACGCTGCAGCCAGACCTTTGACAGGTACCCCTGTCCTAGCCTCTCTCCACTGGCTGCCAGTGCAGCACCGTATTGATTTTAAACTTCTTTTATTCACATACAAAGCCCTGAATAGAGTGGCCCCCTCCTACATGACAGAACTTTTAACCCCTCACTCCACCTCCAGACCCCTCAGGTCGGCTAACCTAGGACTTTTAACTGTTCCACGCACTTATTTTAAACTCAGGGGTGACTGTGCCTTTGCGCTAACAGTTAGCATGCTTTGCTCTGTAGAATATTGTTAACTTTAACATGTCCCAAGCAGCTTAAAGTAACATCTGCTCTTTCTAAAGATGGTTTATGATTTCTGATGACTTATTAAGAGACACTAACACATAATTCAGTATTAACTGTAGCTCCATGTAAAGTTAATAAATGTGATGTTTCCAGCCAACCCTCCGCTCGTCTGCGTTAACCACGCAGTTTACACGTTTTGTTAACCTCTGATTTATTAAAAACTGCAAACATTCATTTAGACAGATTAGTAATTTGATAGGCTTAAGTTATCCTTAAAAGTCTGTGTTACCTTCATTTCTATGTATATATATATATATATGTATATCTTTGTATGTATGTAGCATTTTTATGACATGTTGCTCAAAATATTTAGATCGTGTATATATAGTGTGAAATTTTTGGTCTTATGCAAATAATAAAAATACCAACGCCCCCCATGTCTGTATGTTCAGGGCGCTGACTGTAAAGTGGCACACATTGAAATTAACAACATTTAAATGTGTTTAACTCAAAATAGTCTTTAAAAGTTGTTTATTTTTTAAAAGGATTTTTCACCAGATTTACAGCAATATGTGTCAACTATGTCATATTTATGTTTCTTGTAGAAAAAAAAAAAATTAATTGTAAAAACCACCCTAACCCTAAGTGTATTCTCTGAGGGGCATCAGAATCCTGCAGTTCTGGTTCTTTGCTTCAGTGACAGAGACAGAAAAGTGCACTAATTATACTACGAACACAAACGGTAGGTGTGGCAATAAACTCCATGCTGTAAAGGCTCACAGCAAGAAAATATGTAGAACAGAAAAATCTAAAATCTCTGCTTAAAAATGACACTGACAATCAGTGAAGGAAAATTAGATTTTATTACATATAATAAAATATATTCTGAAAACATTTGTGCAGTGGTGGAGGAAGTACTCAGATCTGTTACTGCAGTGAAAGTACTAATACCACAGAGCAGAAATACTCTTTTACATCCTGCGTTTAAAATATTATTAAAGCAGAAGAACAAAAGTATTCAAATATATGCCAGTAAAAGTGCTTATTATGCAGAATAACATACACTGTATTGGATTATAATTATTGATGCATTCATGTGTTCATCACTTTAAGGGTGAACGGGATAAAATTCCCTTATAGGGACGTCACAATGATGATGATGAAAGAGTTTTAATCCGATTAGCTGCAGCTACAGAGTTCTTGTCATCAAGTAATGAGAATATTTCCAGCCGCCAGCGTAAAAACCGTTTCCAACTAGCGTGCTGCTTTATGACGTGCACTGATGTCATTGTTGTATTTCAAGTCAGCAGTGACGTGAAAACAAAAGTAACAAAAAGTTCTTTGATTTTTGGGGTATCTGTTATATTACTGAACTTTCATTAGTAATTAGTTACACTACACTGGAAAAAGTAATATTATTACTGTGACACATTACAGCACTGGTAGTTAATAATCAGCCATCGTGTATTTAAGGCCCAGTGTTTCAGATCGTCATTGTCGCCTCAGTGTGTTCACGCTGTCCAGCCTTGTCCTCGTGTTTGATTCCCTGCTGTTCGACTTGGATTGATGGACTTTGACTTTTGTGTGATTTCCCTGAACTGAGTTTTCTATCGTCACACGTTTGACCCCTGACCTCCTCAGTAAAGATTTGGATTTGATAAACTGCCCTTGGTGTTTTGTGTTGTCCTCCAAAACTGAGTCCCAGTTTTGTACTAAATCATTACAACACAGGAAGTGTTCACGCTCAGCAGTCAGACAGGAGTCAGGTTAATTTCCAGGGCTGGTACCTGCGGTTATTCCACAGGCTAGTTAATAACATGTCGGGCAGGAAATCCAAAGTGTGGGATCATTTTGAGAAGGTGAAGGACGAACCCAAGGTGATATGTAAACTCATCTTCATTGGTCGACTACAAACATGACGTATCATCTGAAACATGGAAGTAGCTACATGCCCATTAGCCCACAGCGTCATTAACAGGCGGCTCGCTCAGTGTGTGACGTGCACTTGGAGATAAAATATAGGCCTATATTAATGAAGGTTCATTAGTACGGTTTGTATTTCTCTGTAATGTAGCACAGGGGGGGGGGGGGGGCAGGCCTGGTTTCAACCACATTTCAGCGCTGACGGTCGATTGTGTGCCCGCTGGGTCTGTTTTGACCTGTCGTGTCTCGACTCACAGCAGGTAAAGGTGGAGCTCATTTTAATGACTTATAAATTTAATCTATACCGACACATTGTCAATAACTATTGATTCATAATCTGATTCTGTAACTAAAGATGAACGTGACGCAGCATGAGATGAAAAAAATAGCTCAGAATCGTGTTGAAGAACAAAACCTGAGTAAATGTACTTTGTTACTTTGACAACCTCTGTTTGATTTTAATGAAGTGCGAGTGCATCAGCAGCCCAGCTGCAGAGTGAAACACTGCTGCTGGGCTGCTGATGATGATGAGGCGTGACACTCTTCCATTGTCACAGTATGAAAGGAATGAGAGCTTTCCTGGAGCGAGGGTAGTCCTCAAACTTCTGCTGGTAGTCTCTGTAACACAAACACAGACTGTGACAAAAAAATCCTCCTAAAATAAGACGAGTGACATCACACACAATATTTCACACACTTTCTTTCTTTACACAACACAACACACAATCATTAAAACAAAGTGACACATTTTAATTAATGTTTCAGACACCTGACTGAACCTGATAATAACTTCACCACTGTGACACTGACGTTATTCTGATCAGCACATTTCAAAGTGTGTTTTTGTTTAGTAACGACTGCTCAATTATTTTCTGCTACTTTACTACTACTGCTGCTACTACTGCTACTGCTGCTACTACTGCTACTGCTGCTA
>NC_065510.1:4507102-4510253 GCF_006386435.1 Epinephelus moara | reverse complement strand
GCTGCCACGGTGTTGGCCTTTTCTCTAATGTTGCTTTTCTCCTCCTCATATTTTAGTAGAATTAATCTCTGATCCTCACGAGAAATACTTTTTTTCCTCACATACGGCGCTCTGTGAGGACGCTCAGTGACGCTCAGTGACGCTGCGCTTCTCTCATGATTGTGATTGGTCCGCTGCGTGTGCGTTCACGGCTCTTGATAAAGTAACCCTGGGTTGAGTTACTGAGTTGATATCCAGCATCATGATACCGATTATCCTGATTGCCATTGTTAGGGTTAGTCAACCCAGGATAGGTCTGGGTAACCCAGGAAAGGTTAATCTCGCTTCGTGATACAGGCCCCTGGAAGAAAGGAAGTCAAACATGTTGGAAAACTAGAATCCCCACCCCCTGGTTGTATGACTCCGCCCACCAGTCCACCCTGTGGTTGTATGACTCCGCCCACCAGGACTCCGCCCACCAGTCCACCCTGTGGTTGTATGACTCCGCCCACCAGTCCGCCCTGCAGCTGTATGACTCCGCCCACCAGTCCAGTGTCTCTGACAGTCTCCATCCATGGCAGTGAAAACATGGATACTTCACACACAGAAGATCTATACAATCAGCACAGTTTCAAGATTAGAGTCACCAATTCAGTATCTGACCAAATGTCTCCCCTTCTGTTCCTGAGATATGACGTTAAAACATGATGATGTCACAGTCAAGCTGACCTTTGACCTTTTGACCTTCATTATTTTATCCTGTTAGACATTTGTGTCAAGTTTGGTCAGAATTAGTGAATGAATTCTTCAGTTATGGACAGAAACATGTTGTGAGGTTACAGTGACCTTTGACCTTCTTCAGAGCGGATATTTGTACCAAATTTGAGGAAATTCCCTCGAGGCATTCTTGACATATTGCGTTCATGAGAAGGGGACATATCGGACATACAGCCTCCAGCCAGCTGACATCTTATTTAGGTTTTTGTAGTGAAATAAAGTTTTGTGAAGATAATTCCTCATTTTGATTCATGAATCAGCCGCTCAGTCTAAACCGCAGCAAGTCCCCATCCGGACCAAATATGGAGCGTGGACTGGTGGCTGGAGAGGTGCCAGTCCACCTCCTGGGCACTGCCGAGGTGCCCCTGAGCAAGGAACCGAACCCCCCNCACCTGACCAAGGCAGCCCCCTCACTCTGACATCTCTCCACTTAGTGCATGTATAGGTCCTGTTTGTGCATGTGGATTAATAAAGTATATTAAAAAAATGAAGAAAAAAAAACAGCGTCTGAATCAAGTTCAGCTCAAACTGGCGCCTGCAGTCAGTCTCTCATCAGCTACAATCCAAACTATTGCCACAGTGGAGCGGTTTTAGTTTTCTTCAGAGACTAACTTTGTCATGTCTCCTCTCGTCATCCCAAAAAACACATGAACTTTCTAGTAAACAAACACAACACACGCCGCTCTGCTCCCTCCACCTCAATGAAATTTGGGCCAAATTTCAAGGGTTTGAAATCCTCACCTAGGAAATGGGACGCCACTCGTCGACAGTAGCCAACAACGCAAAATATGCAAGTTAGTAGTTAGCTAAAAGTAACTGATAAGCGGTTGAAATAGCATTAGCTAGCTAAAGAAAACTGTTAAAACCAGTTAGCTACAAGTAAAGTAACATTGACATAGCATTAGTTAGCTAACATTGATGAATAAACAGTTAAAACAGTTAGCTAAAAGTAAATGATAAGCGGCTGAAATAGCATTAGCTAGCAAAGTAATGGATAACAGTTGGAACCAGTTCACTAAAAGTAACTGCTAAATGTTGAGACAGCATTAGTTACCTAGAAGTAATGAATAAATGGTAGAAACAGTTATAAACAGTAGAAATAGTAATCATTAGCTAGAATAAATGGTTGAAACATTTAGCTAAAAGTAAAAAGTCAAAACATCTGATAGGGCTGTTAACGCAGTAGCCATTTTTTTCTGAATGTTGTTATCAGGATAAATTAAATATTCTTTTGCTTCTGCGTAAAACTAAGATATCCCAACGAATTTCAACATTTTCCATAATTATTGGCAAAGATATATATTTATGGACTTCCTTTCCCGCACCAGTAGCAGCCATGTTGCTTATTCACATTTAGACTTCTGCAGTTCGCAAAGCATTCTGGGAATTTCCTTGTACCACTCTGTTTGGAGCGCCACCTGGAGGGCTGATGAGGGGGATGATTGGGCCTCGATGTCCGTCATGTTTCTGATGTTTGAGTCGGATACTGGCTGCTCCTTCAGTCTGTTTATAAACATTATATTAAATCAATCAGGTTGTCATACGGCTTCATGTAATATGAGATGGAGTTAGCGGAGTTATCTTCTCCTGGATTTAACGGCTGCATAACAGTAAAGTAATTTTCTGAAGTTACCAGACAGCTATTGGTCGTCACCCTCTGACTCATTAGATCCACATTACTGATGATTACTGATGAAAAATCTCATGTTAATATTTGTGAAAGTGCCAACAGTCAGCCTGCAACGCCATCCACATCGATATCGAGGTATTTGGTCATAAATATTGTGATATTTGATTTTCACCACATCGGCCAGCCCTGCCCAAGAGAGGCTGTTTGTGATCAGACCTTCACAGATATAAACTCTACGTCTCCTGACGGACGACTGAAAGCTTTATTGATCAGCTGATCGGCTCACTAATGGAGTGAGTGTCAGGAAGAGAGGAGCCTCCATCATGGCTTCTTCCATTATTCATGTTAATGAGAGTCAGTCGGGGTGAGCTGAGGACACCAACAACTAATCACTATTGATTACAGCTGCTTGTTTCATTAACTCGTCATCATGTAAATATTAAAATGTCAGAATTTACTCAAAGTGATTCTGTGAGTCTGAAACCAGCTCATGTTGGGAGTCTGTACTGGAACCAGTGACTGAGAACCAGTCGTCCATCAGTCAGCGGTTGGTTAACAGACTCACTGTGTCAGCGTCAGAGTAAAGACGTTAACGAGCAGCAGTAACTTTATCAATCAATCAATCAATCAATCAATCAATCAATCAATTTTATTTATAAAGCCCAATATCACAAATCACAATTTGCCTCACAGGGCTTTACAGCATACGACATCCCTCTGTCCTTATGACCCTCACAGCTGATCAGGAAAAACTCCCCAAAAAAA
>NC_065510.1:4495727-4506014 GCF_006386435.1 Epinephelus moara | reverse complement strand
AGAGACAGAGACAGAGAGAGAGAGACAGAGAGAGACAGAGAGAGAGAGACAGAGAGAGAGAGACAGAGAGAGATGCAGGACAGACGGTAATGACAGTAGCTTACAACAACATTAATGAAAGTAATAATATTATAATTAATCATAATATATTAATATCTGATAGTATACATGTGTGACAATAATCATATGTGTATAATAACTTTACAAACGACTGTAACAACACTCAGACTGTTAAACTGAACTCTGTCATTACATGTGATCCTGTTACGTTCTGGAAACGTTCCACTCACATTGATTATTTCTGAAAATATTCCCAGAGGACCTCGACAGACAGTGTGTACTTCCTGCCATGGCTGCATTAACACTAATGTGTTCTCCCAGGGTCTCTTAAAGAACCTCGACAGAACATCTGGCCAATGTTCTTTAGAGGTTTGGGAAGCCATTAAATGTCAAACTACATACTGCAAACGTTCATGTAAGGTTAGGAAAACGTTCATATGTTCCAAAATAAGGTTCTTGTACAGTTTCCTAACTTTAACCCCCTGGTTACAGCGTCCGTTTGTTCCCAAATGTCTTCGAACTCATTGACTTTAATCTCAGAACGGGGACGTGGTTTGGGGGATCCACAACAGAACGTTCTGTAGAGGACCTTTGGGACCTTAAGAGAACGTCTGATGCAGGTAAAACAAACAACACAAGAACCATTAGTGAACACTCTATGTAGAGAACATCCTTTGAAAGCTGGAACCATGGGAACCTTTGAGAAACCTTCTGGGAATATTCTCTTAAATTTTAAGCAACATTCACAGAACGTTCAAGGAAACCACAGAGAACATTTGTTTTTCGTGATGTATGTACATTGTTCTTAAATGGCTTCCACATTAGGTGGAGGTTAAAGTAACCACACAGGAACCCTGAGGGACCATTACCTAAAATTGTTTATAGGACAATCAGTAGACAAGAAGGAAAAGTTCAGTGTGGGAACGTAAAGGGAACGTTATACAATTGTTGGGATTTTCTAAAATTTCAAATATTATTTGCAGAACATTCCTGAATTCAAATATTTCCCTAATGTGTCAGTGATGTCATGTGTGTCTTTGAGGACGTTCTACAGTGAAACCTTTGAGGAACATTAAGGTAACCACACAGGAATACTGATGAACACTCCCCGAGCGTATTTATGTAACAATGAGAGAACGTTTGTTCCAAAGCTGAAACTAATAATCCCTCTCATCACTGATGTTAATCTGTCGTCTGTTGTTTTGATTCATTGTTTGTTTGTTTGTTTGATTAAATGTCAGAGAATAATGAAAAATGTTCTTTAAATGTTCTCTGAGCTGTTTCATTCAACCGCCGACACAAAACCACAAATATAACGTGAAATGACATAAAGGTGTGCTCGTGCTGTTAATCAACACACAGGGCAGGGTTAGCATCAATCACTTATTAATCGACTGTCAAACGCGTTTCTGATTAAACTGATTTTAGAGCTTTCAAAATGAAAACTATGAGAACGTTACGAGGACGTTATGAGAACGTTACGAGGACGTTTCTTCTCTTAACATTAGAACACATTCCCACAACTAAACACTGTGGTCAGAAACACTGGGAGCAGAGTTGAGGAGATCAACAGTCCGGAGCTGCACCCTGGTTTTAGGGTGGGGGTGTCCGTAGATCTGCCCGGGCCCCTCCCGGGCTGCAGCCGGCCCTGCGTGACAACATCACGGCTGTGTGGAGCTCTACAGACCGTGGAGGATCCACCGAGCAGGAACGACAGCGGACCTCAGTGTTTGTGTTTGCAAAGAGTCACGTAACGTGAAGGAAACGTTCTCACAACCACAACAAGTATCCTGGCGGGCTTGAGACGGAGGCCTGGCTCGTCCCGGTCCTCACCCCGACCACCACCGGCCTGCAGAGCCTCCCACAGCCGGCCACATCCCGCTCATTCTACCGCTAAAAATACACCGCAAATGTGCGTTGTGTATTGTCCTGAACACACACACACACACACACACACACACACACACACACACACACACACACCTCCTCCTCCTCCTCCCGCGGCCACGCCTGTTTTTGCGTCCATGCATGGCGCACCGTTATTATCCTCCATCCTACTGCCGAGCCTAATGGCTGCTGGCGGGGCGGGGGACGAGTAGCGGGCGTGCGGGCTGAGGCGCATCGTGGAGCGGCTACAGAGAGCGGATGAGGCCGGGAGAGAGGAGCGGGCCTCCGGGGGGACTCTCGGCTCTAGACCGGAGCAGAAGAGTCCGATCACCCGGATCCAGCCGCGTCTCCTCCGACATGAAGTTTGTGGAGGATCGCAGCACAGCTCCAATCACAGCACAGCCACAAAAGAGACGGAGCAGAGGGCAGCAGAGACACAGAGGAGAAGCCTACCTGCTCCGGAGATCACCGCGAGGCTGCAAACTTCAGCTGAGGAAGAGGAGTCCGCAAACAGTCCGACAGGAGAGGACAGAGAGACGGACAGACAGACAGGAGGGAGGGAGCTGCTGCTGCTGCTGCTGCTGCAGGGAATGACGGGAAAGAATCCGCACTGCCCCCCCTCCTCCTCCTCCTCCTCCTCCTCTTCCTCCTCCTCCTCCTCCTCCTCCTCTCTCTCCCTCCCCTCAGTCATCAGCTCGGGTCTAAATCAAACTCACATCCTGGTGTTTATCTTTTATTCTTTGAGTGTTTACTCCGAAATCTTTGAGGAGCCAATCACAGTGTAGAGCCCCTGTAGCGCCTCCTGCAGGCTGTACACGTCACTGCAGCCACAACATGAACAAACATCCTGATCAGTGCTCACAGTGTGAGCATGAGCAGTTTGTCCTGATGAGGGCGCTACAGAGACAATGTCCAGGGTTCATCCTCTGAGGAGCAGGAGCGTTAATTCATCATCATGATGAAGATGATTATTTATAATGATGACTCCTCGTGACGAGCATCCAGACCTTAAACACTGACTGCTAACAACATTATACACTCTTTCACTGTTAGTAAACAGAGTGACGTTTGTTGGTGGGCGGGGCTTAGCTGGAGGCAAAACAATTAGCTAGCGCTAGCTAACAAGTTGTGTTGTCTTGTTTTAGACGATGGAGGAAGATGATGTGAGTGGTGCGTTCAGAAACACTCATTGTGAGTGTGGGAGCGCACTCTGACACAAACTGGAGCGTTGATAAATTGGGAGCGCTGTCTGAATGTAGCGTTGGGTTATCCAGAGCAGCGCACTCTCAGAGTGGCAGAGCGCACTCTGGACACTCTGTCTGTGGAGACGGAGCAGCAGAGCGCCGAGCGGAGTGAATGTGTGATTAACTTAACCGTTGGTTCATTCATGTAGAAATATAACGCTCCGTTTCTTCCACCAACAGGGCTCTCATTTTAGTGTAGAGCGTCAGACTGAATTTACCAACGCACCATGTCAGGTCACTCACTCTCCGGGACCGCCAGTGTTACTTGAATAAGTAAACACTGACCAACGGGACCAGACTGGCCGACCCGTATGCTCTCACTCAGTGGATGGATGATGTCACAGGAAGCCAATCTTACAAAGGAGGACCACACTTGTTTGTTTTGCTATGGAAGCTAACGTTAGCTAATGTGCTAAAAAGTTAGCGTTCCAGAGAAATCCAATATTCCTCTTAATCCCTCCCCAGTTTCTGATGAGGTGGACATGATAACCCTTAATACACATAACCTTATTCATCCCTACAACAGGAAATACTTTTTCCCTAACCTGATATGAAGTGTGCGCTGCACATGTGAGCATTTTTGATGATGGCCTCCGTCCAGTCCTTTGGTCTTATCACATTTAACCATAGTTGTCTTTGTTTTTGTTGACGGGCAGTGGCGGCTGGTTTTGAGCCATGACTCCTTCTATTCTGGCTCCCAATAACACAACAAGACAAACACATTTTAACACTCCTATGGAGCCTACAGCCCTGTGGGGGAGAGGCAGCTGCACCTCCAGCTGATAACATGATGTCATCATGATGTCATCGTGATGTCATCGTGACTCTGACACTAAAAGGGTCTTAATTTAATTTAAACTCACGCTGCCGACAGACTGTTACCAAATGTAGAAACAACTTCCCTCTGTGTTTTCATCTTGTGACACTGACTCTCAGTGAATGTCACTTGCAGGGGCGGAGTTGTGATTTGATGTGTTGGGGGCGGGGCCACAGTCAGTACAGGTGCGCAGGTACCAGGTAGAACACAACATGTTTTCTCAGAATTTTGGGACGTTCCCTTCATTAAATGGAGGATCGTGGGGATCCCTTCAGTTTTTGGGGAAATCAAAGTGAAATAAATTTTGCTGACTGAATGTCGTCCGATAAAAACCGACACACTAACCAGTGTTCTAATGTGTGTGTTAGTAGCTGTGATAAACCACCAGTGTGAAAACAAAATCCAAAGTGCTGACGTTTTGGTTTGAAGGAATCAAACCGCATTTCAAACGACAGTAAACATCACACTGCATAATAATATAATGAAGTATTTATCAGGGGCGAGGAAAATCGATACAGCAAAGTATCACAATATTTTTGTGTGGCAGTTTCATATCATCACGCACAATTATTAATATGACAAATTAAACTTTAGGTGGTCGACTGCAGTGATATGAGGAGGAGCTTTTTCAGTCCAACAGACACATTTTACTGCTGCAAACAAAAATGTGTGACGTGAGATGAACAGACCGAAAACTTTTAGTTTTTCCTTCAGGGACAAAATTTACAGCTGAACAAAGGTAATAAATCACAACATATTTTATCACAATACTCAGCACAAAGCAACATATTTAAAATCACAATAATACTGTACGATGGATCCTTCGTTTAGACGTGGACAAATGGACCAGACAACGCTGCAAACACATTGTGGTTTCAACAACGCTCTAGTGTAGTTAGAGAACTTTAGAAAGTTGCATTTAAGAAGCTTAATGGAGAAAAAGGGAACCACAGAAGAACCATTAGTGACCGTTGTCTGAGGGTTTTTATGTAACGCTCTGTGGAGAACATCCTTCGAGACTTGCAACCATGAGAATGAACCCTCAACTTTAAAGCAACATTCACAGAACATTCCTGAAAACCACCGACAGTATTTGTTCTTTTTGTGATGCACAGTGTTCTTATGTGGTTCCTGGGATGTTCTTTTAACATTAGAAGAAAACAGATTATTGGAACGTTCTAAGAACATGGTTCCACTCATTAGCTGGAGGTTAAAGAAACCACATAGGAACACCAAGAGAACGTTACAGGAGTATTCGACCAAATATTGGGGACTAACAGTTTTCCATATGTGTTCACTCGAACTTTTTCATTTCCTTAAAAAACGTTCCTAGTGCAGTAAGAGAACATTAGAATGTTGCATACAAGCTGTCATGGATGTAAAAGGAACCACAGAAGAACCATTAGTGACCGTTCCCTGAGGGTTTTTATGTAAACAAAGGTAAGATAAGGTTCTCGTACACTTTTCCTAGATTTATCTCTCTGGTTGTTACAGCGTCTGTTGGTTCCCAAATGTCTCACGGCTCGCTGAGTTCAATTTTAGAACGTGAACGTGGTTTAGGGGAACCACAAGACAGCGTTCGTAGAGACTCTCAGTTACGACCACTGGAACTTTGAGGGAACATTACAGGAATGCTTTTTGTCTTAACTTTAGTAATTAACAAAGAACGTTCCTGAAAACCAAATATTCCTCTAGGATGTTCTTCTGACATTAGCAGAACCACACAGGAACCCTGAGGGAACGTTCCTCGAAGGTGTTAATGGAACAATTAGAGGACAAGAACAAGTTCAGCGTGGAAACGTCAAGGGAATGTTACGATTGTTGGGATTCTCCAAATTTTGGATTATTTCTAGAACATTCCTGAAACCAAATATTGCTGTCTGGAAGTTTCTCATATTTGTTCTCAGGAAGGTTTTCCTAATGTATCACTGACGTTATGTTTGTCTTTGAGGATGTTCTTCTAATATTATCAAAATGTTTTGACAGTAGAACCTTTAAGGAACGTTCTCCAGAGGTTTTGTGGAGGTTAAGGTAGCCACACAGGTACACTGGTGAATGAAACATTGAGAGAACGTTGTTTGTGGCGCTGAAACTGAACGCTGAACTTTTCATTTTTGACGTTAATCTGTCGTCTGTTGTTCGTTCAGTTAAATGTCTGAGTGGAACCATCAGAGGACGTTTTGACGAGAACAATGAAAAGGAACGGCTCTGATTCTATGGCATCGCATCAGTGGTGAGAGCTGCCGAGGCTGATGGGTAGTGTAGTCTTTATGGCAGAGACCAAGCAGGTGGAAGCGTGGAGTGTTTGTGTCTGATGAGCAGGAGCTGAGTTCCTGAGCGGTCAGTATGAGAACATGAGAACATGTTGTGTAAAGTGAGCCGTGCTGACGGTCAGCACTGAGCCCATTACGCTCTGATGGAGCACTTTAACCATGTCTGATGGAAAACACTAACGAGAGCTGTGATTGGATAAACACACTCAGAGTGCATCAGAGAACACCGGCCTCATACCTGAGTGCTGCTGTCGGGACTGTTCTCATATCCATTCATTATTTAGTCCACAAACGTCCTGAATACTTAAAGGGTCAGTACACCACATCAAACAACACACTGTCACACACTCTGCTGTGATGAGTTCAGGTTTGAAGCCACAACGACACATTTCTCATTCCTGCTTTTATTAAACTTCGCAATAAATACAAAAAATAACTGAGGTGGATCACAGAGCGCCGGGAAAATAGAGTCAAAGTTTCCTCACAGAGAAAAGAACAGAGAGACGACAGCAGCCGTCAGAAGTCCAACCACTCCGTCATGTAGATACAGTTGGATGGAGAGATTTCTCCTCCTTCGTGACAGTCATCAAACACCTGAGGACAAAAGACAGGAAGTCAGCGCTCAGCTATGGAAACCCTTTGACACGGTCCTTTAGAATTCAACACATGCAGACAGCTGTTGGATCACGGGTTCAGACTACACAACATGTTTGTCCAGTGGCGGTTCTAGCCTAAATGGCGCCCTGGGCGACACCCCCCTTGAAGGTCAAGTTAACTTTATTTAAAGTTATTTCCTATATAGCTCCAGATCTCAACAGAAGTATCAGGATCCGCTACTGTGTTTGTGTGTTCCTACAGGTGACTGGAGTCATAAAACCTGTCTGTGACTTGGCCGACAGACATGACTGACTACATGTTGGTCCACCACCAATCATCACTTTGGTTGAACTGAGACACAGCTCATGACAGTCACTGAATCCTCCACAGGAAGTTCCTGTAAATGTTTCACAATAAAAGCCTCTTTAGAAAATAAAGGGATTCTCTTAGCTGAAATGATGAGGGGCTTTTAATTTGAAACAGGAAGTGTTGAGTTTGATTAAACTNGCAGTACTCAGCGGGTTGATAAAGTGCCTCTGCTGTTTCCTTTTTACTCTGTGTGCTAACGTCCCCACAGGAAATATCTCAAAGGCTGGGCTGTTGTTGTCATACAGTTTCCACGGCAACAGATTACTCGGTGTTCCTATTGGTCAAAGTGACGGCTGTGACGGGAGAAGAAAATCAAACATGCAAGACTTTCTGTGGGGACGTCGTGAGACGTCTCAGACGTGGCGTCAGTTGTCGTTAATTATGACACACTACACAAGCAGGATGTGATAGCAAAAAAAAAAATCCTAAGCCTGAATTTTTTTCCAGGTTGAGGCACGAGGAATGGGTCGTCATTCCCCCGTATTGACGTATTACAAAAGTGGACGGCGATAAAACCGCGAGAGCGAGGCGGCCACAGTTTTTAGAGCCAGGCGCTGCAGTTGTTCTCCACCAACTGCAGCGCCTGGCTCTCACCTGATCTAACAGCTGATTGGTTCAGATGTCGACTCAACAAGATGACATTTTAGATAAACTTTCTGTTGAATTTCAGAGATTTAAATTGTATTTGTCTGATCTGAAGGTTTATTCTGTGACAGAAACATGTTGTGTGACTAATGGTGAAGTTCATAAACCACACAGAGTCTACTGTGTATTAACAGTTTAACATCACAGACTGGTGGTCAGTGGGATGTGAGGACTCTAAACTAACGTGTACAGATGTGAAGCCCTGACTGTATCTGACTGAGCCTTAATGAAAGCTGTTGTCTTGTATAAAATATGAAGCTTACAGTCAAGCACAGTGTATTCAGTCTCTGTTGCCATGGCGACAGGTCACACTGATATGATGCTGATTTACAGCAGAGTTCATGAACCATGAACATAAACTACAGATCACCTGTAAAGCATTTTAATAAATTAATCTATCATAATTTAAACAACTGGAGACTGAGAACAAACTGATATATGGGTCTGATCACTTTTTTAATAAACTGATATCATTCCAGACAGGATGTTAGTGTGTCTGTGACTTCCTGTACGGACTGAAGGCTGCTGGAAACTGTCTGGAAACTGTACGACTTCACCGCAGCTTTTTGTCACCGCCTCCTGCTGCAGCCGCCTGCTCTCGTCTCCTTTACAGGCGAGGCGCAGTTCATCTCAAACGAGCCTATTAACAAGACAACGCAGTCTGTCAGCGGTGACTGCAGCTCCTGGTAAACGCGTTACGTGTTTTATTGCACGCACAGCGGCTTTATGAGCGGGGTCTAATTCATGCTGTGATAGGACTGTCTTGCCGCTGGTTGCATACATCAATTTACGTGTCCGTCTGTGCCTCTTTTAGCCACGCCCAACGCCATTTAATTTTGAGTCCTTTATCGACTATCAGGACGTTTTCCCAGGTTTCATTAACTTACTTTGCATCTTGATGAGAGAGTCTACGGCACGGGCTCCACTACAATCTGAAGTTGGCTCTGAACCAAATCTGTTCCTGCCCCCAAGACCCACCCCCGCTCTACTTCTGATTGGCTAGTAGCCTAACTTTGGTCTGGTTGAGAGCGAGAGGTCTCTGTTTAAACTGTCTGCGACGCACACATATATCCCACATCACCTTTTTTTTTTTTTCCCTCGCCACACGCCGGAAATCCGGCACGGTGCTGGATGCCCATCACCCCTGCATGAGATGAAACCATGGATTATGGTGGACGACACCCATTGTTGTTCACGATGTGAGCCGAAACCGTACGATGCCATGTCAGGCTGTGATCAGGCTGATATCGTGGAGTCTGTTACATTTAGGTTCTTTATCTGATTATTGACATTTGCAAAGGATGAAATGAGTGACGTCCCCGCAACGTCTCTTGACAGCAGAGAACACTGTGACAGCTTGGATGTTGGATTTGTTCTCGGTGAGCCTCCATCATTACTGAGTCTGAGTGTTTGTGAAGAGAACTGCCGACAACGTAAAAGCATCAAAGACCATTCAGACATAGGACGAATCCTCTCACTCGTCTGATTGGACAGCGTCGGGCTCTGTGGCGGCACATCACTAACTCTATGAACAGTGGTGTAGATGTGTTACCGGGCAGAGTCCGCAGGGCGTCCTGACGAGGCCGGTGGGTTGGATGACGGCGTTGACGCCACGGTAAAGTTTCATCTGTCCATCCACGCTACCCACAGTTCCCTCCTTGGCGGCGATAACAGTCATCTCCACCTTCCCGTCGTAGATCAGCGTGTTCAGGATGGTCTCGATGTCGTCCATGGACAGATCCACCTGCAGTCAAACACCTGTCAGTTAACCTGAGAGTGACGGCAGTAGAGTCAAAAACCAGCTCTGACATGACCTGAGTCACATTCACATACAAAGTAAAACATGCGGATCAGCAGGTCAGTGTCTGTGGTGTGTGAGGTCATAAAAGGGGGCGTGGCTGTGACAGCATCACCTTGCTGATTCCCAGCTCACAGATGTACTTCCAGACTTCATGCGAGGTGGCGAAGGAGCTGTTCCTCTGAACCATGGGACTCTGTTTGCTGTCTCTCGCTGCTTCAGCCTGAACACACAACACAGTCATGTGACCAACAGAAACATCTGAACCGTCTGCAGCTGACCATGTGACCCAACAGGACGTGTCGTCATGAGCAACAGAGCGAGTGAGCTTTGATAGCATTTCTAAAAAAAAAACCATTAGCTTAAGGTGAAATGGTTGTTGACTCTGCTGCAGGGCAGAGAAAACAGTGCGACAGTGGCAGCAGGATGACCCTTTTATGGTCGGAGTCACGATGACATCACAATGACATCATGTTATCAGCTGGAGGTGCAGCTGCCTCTCCCCCACAGGGCTGTAGGCTCCATAGGAGTGTTAAAATGTGTTTGTCTTGTTGTGTTATTGGGAGCCAGAATAGAAGGAGTCATGGCTCAAAACCA
>NC_065510.1:4484193-4487978 GCF_006386435.1 Epinephelus moara | reverse complement strand
TGTGTGTCTGTGTGTCTGTGTGTCTGTGTGTCTCTGTGTGTCTGTGTGTGTGTGTGTCTGTGTGTCTGTGTGTGTGTGTGTCTGTGTGTATCTGTGTGTGTGTGTCTGTCTGTGTCAGACTCCACTGCTGGCCTCGCTAAACTCAAGACCAGCCACTGTTATCCGTGGTCTCTACACATGTGTCGTCAGTCACAGGGAAACACTGGAGAGGGGCTTAAGAAGCGTGCGTGGCTCTGGAGCTGCAGGTTTTCTATCCACGCCGTAGAAACAGCAGATGGTGCAGGTAACTTCCTGTATGGAGCTTCAGGTGTTGTGCTGTAGTTTGTTACCTTTGTTTCCTGCGTCCTCGATGATCTGATAAACCAGTTTCTCCTGGTTGTCTGAACCTTTCATCTTACTGCAACACAACCAGAAGAAGAAGAAGAGAGCAGGAGGCTGACGGGAGCTCTTCAGGTTCAAAGACACAGACATGTTACACTCACAGGTGTGTCAGGTGTGTTTACCTGGCGCTCTGCCCGTCCTTCAGTCTGTACAGGAGACCTGAGCTGTTCCTCAGCAGGTCCAGCTGACCCTGGAACAGGTCAACACATCAATCAATAATCACGCCGATCAGAAACACAGCGCCGAGCGGCCAATCAGGAGAGAGGAGTGAGCGGCGCTGCAGTGCTCAGACTGACCAGTGACAGCAGCTTGTTGATGGCCATGGCTCTCTGCTGAGGCTCCAGGTGAGGCATGTCGTTCTGAATCACCTGGTCTGTGATACCGTGAGGGAACTGCTGACACAGCTGTTTGATCCTGTAACGACGAATTGATTAACTGATTGATTGAAAAGGAAAAACATCTAAATCCTCGTTCCAGCTTGTAAAACACAAATGTTTCCTGGTTTCTCTGAAAATAAACTGAATCTGTGTGTTTGTGGTCAAATCAAACATCTGAGGACACTTTGACATGTTATTGACCAAACAATCAATCGATTCATCAGGACAATAACCAACACATCAGGGCTGTAACAGTGAGGTTACTATCATCAGCTGTAATGACCCTCAGAGGTCTGGAAACAGAACGGCTTCCTGGTTAAACAAAGACTTCATTACACCTGAAACATGAACACAAAACTAAATGTGTTCCTGAGCAGAGGGAGGATTTATGGAGCAGTGTGACTGTTAGAGTCAAGTTCAATCCATTGTTGTCCAACAGGTAGAAAATATAAAAGACAGTTTAAAGATGTGTCACATCACGCAGGAGAGTTCCACTCATTACAGAAATTAAAAGACAAATAAAAAGAGACTAAATGTGTGAGTGGTAATAAAACCCTCACACATTCAAACTGAAAACTAGTTTATGACTTTTAATGCCGACATGTTTATAAAAACTGAATTCGAGGCAAATCAGAATCTTTTAAGAACCTGCAGACACCCTGTCAGAGTCAATGACACATGCTGTCCTCTGGACTTCTTTCTACCTGCTCAGGTGAATTTATACTTCAGTACTTTCTGCTGTAACGTTAACCAGCTCACCTTTCAGCCACACTCAGTTTAAAGCGATCACCACTGCTCACTCGCGTGTTGGCGACATTTAACCAGGTATTAAACTGGACTGAATCTACACGAACAATACTTTAATTCGGCAACACATTCAAACCACCCAACAGAGCGGTTAGCAGCGATCCTACCACACTCCTCCGCTAAAAACGTCTTTAAAGATGTTTAAAATGTTCAGATTTTAGTGACGGGAGGACCTGGGTGTGCTGTCGCAATGCCGAATTCACAACACATTCACTACAATTCGGACAATGTATTAATTCACCTCACACAGCCGCTGCACTCACGGAGACAAGCGAGTAAACACTAAATTCGTCAGATTTTGTACGGAGTTCGGCGCACGGGTCTCCGGTGAACGGCACCACCGGCTCAGCGGTAAAGCGGGTTCCCGCCGCCGGACTGACCTGTTCTCCACCTCCGCGGGGTCTGACAGGTTCGCCTCCTTCTTCACTTTGACTTCTGCCATCTTTAAAGCTCTTGTCTTTGTTTTCTGACTGTTAGGTAGCCTGTTAGCCAGTTAGCCTGTTAGCATGTGAGCTAATGTTGTGTCAGACAGGCATGCTACGTCAGGGTCCTCAAGAGTCAGCTGTCCGCGGGAGCGTCCTGAAAACTGCCTGTTCAAAACTCATGGTGAGGTATAAATAAATCAATACACAAAAGATTTAACATTCAGTGTCCTCAGTGTTTGTACATCACAATCAGAATCAGGTTTATCACCATATATATCTACATATATATATATATATATATATATATATATCTCGCTGGAATGATGTTGTAGAAAAAGAAGTGTCAGGGACTGTTCGTCAGTTGTGAAGGGGAAATCATTTTCTCACTGGGGAGGCACATATGTTTTTTATTTTGGGTTGGGGGAGGGACATACAACTTGTAATGGGCGTGTTTTCTTTAAAGAATTTGGTGATTTATTTATTTATTTTAAACATTTTTGGTGATTTTTTTTCTTTTTTCTCTCCCTTAATTTCCAATTAGTTTTTTTTTTCCTTAAAAATGTTTGGTGATTTTTTTTTCTTTCTTTACAAGGCAAAGGTGGGCTTGGAGGGGATCATTTCTTTAAAATTTTGTTGTTGTTTTTTTTTTTTTTTTTAAACTTTTGGCAATTTTTAAAGAAAACATGCCCTTTAAGCTCGAGGCAAGTTTGGTCGGCATGCTTTCCTTAAAACTCTCCAAAAATTCCTCCATTTATCACCCAGAAACTGTGAAAACAGAAATTATCATTGGATTTTAAAAAACCTGACGTAACTTGGTCACATCATGTGCGACAAACGCTTCTGACAAGAAAGAAAAGAAAAGAACCAAATCTGAACTTACAACAGTGATAATTAATCAAAATCACTCATTTGAAATTTGTCTAAAAATAAAACATTTGCAAACTGAGGCTTTTTTCAACTCTTTTAACTTTCAAACATCAAATTAAAAACCCAACTCATTTATGGTGGAGGGAGGCTCAAGGAGAGATATTTGGAGCTTCACCTCAGCTCCTCCTCTGACAAGTAAAGAACAGTCCCTACATTGCTCTGTGCGAAGGAAAACATCACCCTTTTCTTATTTTATTGATTAATGCTCAGAAAAGTATTATTTGTTCCCACTGATTTCAATATTAGTGATATAAAAACTTTACAGTTACGTATTTGGTTGAATTTCTCTTCTTCGGGTGTTTTTCTTTATTAACGCTTTTTTCAATTTGTATTTTTAGTATTTGAGTTCATTTAAAACTAAAGTTATTTATTTCACCAGTTCCTCCCGGCGGGGCGGCTGATCTTCTCTTAGGCCCGCCCCCCGCTAGATGCTCGTAGAGACGGTTGCCTCTTTGTCGTTGCTATGGTGACGCTTCCGTACACAGCCACAGGGCCAACTCCAGCCTCCTCCGCTCCGTCTGATCTCTGATCTGAAGTAAGACAACATTAATGTTTTATCGTGAAACGGACATGCGCGGTGTGACGTGTTTACATCAGCTTGTTTACTGTTTGTGTGTTTGTGTAGTATCAGTCACACTGAGCGCGAGGACACAAACAGAGAGGAAGTGTGATGAGTGTAGTGACCGGACGTGACTTTGTTTCGTATCTCTGTCCCTGCGTTCCAAATCACAGACTTCTACTAGCTATATACTTTTAGTATGTACTGCAGCTGCCCTTAAAAAGTATGTAGTGTAGTATGCAGTATGCAGACTACTGGGACACACTACATCCGCCATCACATCGCTCCCTGAACTCCGACCCTCTTGCT
>NC_065510.1:4464689-4482979 GCF_006386435.1 Epinephelus moara | reverse complement strand
ACTGATCAGCAGCTCAGTGTGTTCATCTGACCCTAACATTAGAAATGAATTATTTTCCAGTAAGAAAAGGCAGTTAATGTTGATGACCAACTAGTAACTTACTTAACAAACTAGCGAACGTACTTAATATCTGAGTGCATCATCAACAACTTCATGTGAGGTGAATTGGTATGTCTAACAGTCGTACATGTCATCATCTTAGCTTCATGCAACAATGGTATATTAATGTTTTAATCATACATACGAGCAGTAAAGATGTAAAATGGTACTTACACTTGAATGCGCTGTCGTCCGTCATAATGTTGCTCTTTTTTTTCTTTCTCTGTGTCGTATTGTCTGTGTTGTGTTGTCTNGTAAAATGGTACTTACACTTGAATGCGCTGTCGTCCGTCATAATGTTGCTCTTTTTTTTCTTTCTCTGTGTCGTATTGTCTGTGTTGTGTTGTCTTCCGTGTTTTATGTGGGCGTTGGTTGTACACACAGCTCAGTCAGTGCGACGTAACTTTCGCTGCACAAAGGATTGTGGGGCAGAATGGCCAAAGAAGCATGCTGACATGCATACTACGAAATATGACCGGATGTAGTAGAACATCCTGGTACTTTTGGCATGCTGCATCTGACATACTATGTATTGGGACACACTAATTCTTTTTCTGGCATACTAAATAGTATGGTACACTAATTCTTTTTCTGGCATACTAAATAGTATGGTAGTATGAGTATTGGAACGCAGGTTGTGTGTCCCGTGCTGCTCACACAGGAAGCTGTGAGGAGCGTCACTGTATCAGCGGGGAAGAAGTACTCAGATCATTTACTGCAGTAAAAGTACTCCCACGACAGAGTAGAAATACTCGGTTACAAGTTAAGGCCATTCTGGCTGACGTGTACTCTGAGTAAATACTTCTGTTCTTTACTCAAGGTATGAATACAGTACCTTTGCTTGTAACAGAGTATTTCTACACATCAGTACTGTTACTGAGGTAAAAGATGTGAGTACTTCATCCACCTCTGCTGATTGATTGATTGATTGACTGATTGATTGATTGATTGATTGATTGATTGACAGGCAGACAGCCATCGTCATGACAGCAGGATCGGTTTCTGCTCCACTCATCATTCCCATCATCCCCCTGCAGACACACAGAGCCAAGAACCACATGGACACCAACACACCTGTCTCCATCCAGTCAGGTACACCAACACACCTGTCTCCATCCAGTCAGGTACACCAACACACCTGAGACCAATATCATACTTTTACTGCACCACATTACTCTGACAGATTTTTACACTTCATTACAAACTATAATCAATAATCAATAATCAGTGGTGATGTGTCATTAGAGATGAATCCACTCAGCAGGATATAAAGTCCTTAACATGAGCTCCACCTTCAGCAGCTGATCATCACATTCATACATCAGTTACATCATGTAGAGTATTCTGTTACTACCACAGAACCAACTACTAGTTGACTTACTTGACTTAAACCCTTTTTCACTTTGGGGATCAGAGGTCATTCACGAACTTTCTCCAGCTGGTTTGGTGTTGGGCGATCTTCTCTGCTTCCTTCTAGGATGTTCTTGATTCCTTGAGTTCTGCCTCGACAGACCTTCTCCAGGTGTTCTTCGGTCTTCTCGGCTTTCTTTTCCACTGTGGGTTCCAGGAGAAGGACTGTCTGGTCGTGTTGGAGGGCGGTTTCCTCAAGGTGTGCCCAGTCCAGCCTCATTTCCTGCGTTCGACTTGTGCTTCAAGTGGTTCTTGTGGCGTGGTTTGCCAGAACTCTTCTTTTGTACTTGTATTTGGCCAGTATATTCCCAGGATGTGTCTTAAGCATCTGTTAAGAAAGGCTTGCAGTTTGTTGGTGGTGACTTTTGTGGTTCTCCATGTTTCTGCGCCAACACGGACTTGACGTTTGAATTGAAAATGCGGAGTTTGGTTTTTGCGGAGACGTTCTTTGGGTTCCACATTGGTTTTAATATAAGAAAGGATGATCTTGCTTTTCCTATTCTTGTTTGGAAGTCTTTGTCACTTCCCCCGTCTTTCTCAGCAATGCTTCCCAGGTATGTAAATGTGTCCACCTCTTCTAGTGCCTCTTTGTCTAGGTTTATGGGATTGTCTGTTTTATGGTTGATGGTTATTACCTTTGTTTTGGATTTATCGATGTGGGGTCCTGTGGAAGGTGCAATTTTGGTGAGTTTGGTTGTTTTGGTCTGCATCTGTGTTTGACTGTTTGACAGGAGGACTATGTCGTCTGCAAAATCCAGGTCTTCTAAATGGGACCACATTGTCCACTGTATGCCCAGATTTTGTTCGGCTGTGGTGGTCTTCATAATCCAATCGACTGCCAAGAGGAAGAGAAAGGGAGACAGTAAGCAGCCCTGTCGGACTCCTGTATCTACAGTGAAGTAGGGGTGTAACGATACATCGATCCACATCGATACATCTATTCATTGATTAACGATCCGATTATATCGATGCAAAATGAAAACATCGATCCATATCGTCATCTTAAAGATACACATTTATTTTGAAATTCACATAGCACGTCTGTGTCGCCATTTCTGGACAAGCGCGCCTCCGCTCAAACAACAAACAGAGCTCAGAAATAAAATGGTCAAATCATATTCTAGTTGTTTTTGTGAGTTGATGTAAATGATTGTGTTAGATGGGCATATGATATCACGTTATATCGATCGCAGGCTCCTGAATCAAATTGAATCAAAATCGTATCGTGACAGACTTTGTGATATCGGCAAACATCATATCGTCATCCAAACAAATCGATATAATATCGTATCGTGATGAAGCTGGTGATTTACACCCCTACAATGAAGCTGTCTGTGAGATGGCCATTATGTACGAGTTTCCACAAAACGTTTCTGTCTAGACTGTCGAATGCTTTATGGAAGTCGATGAATGTGAGGTTTAGAGATGAATCCACTCAGCAGGCTCTGTTCTACAATAATGCGAAGTGTGGCGATGTGGTCAGTGCATGATGTGCACATGATGTGCATGATCCATCCTGGCAGAAACCTGCCTGCTGGTCTCTGAGCTTCTTTTCTAGTTCTTTTGACAGTCTTTCCAGGATTATCCTCCATAGTATTTTCCCTGGCACAGATGTAAGCATGATGCCTCTGTAGTTATTGCAGTCTTGAAGGTTGCCTTTTTTAGGGAGTTTCACCAGATACCCTTATGTCCATTCGCTGAGCACCTTTTCTTTTTCCCAGATCTGGCGAAAGAGTTGGTGGAGCATTACTGTTGCCGTTTCTGGGTCTGCTTTAATGGCTTCTGGAGGTATTCCATCTGGACCTGGTGCCTTGTTCTTTTTGAGGTTTTCAATAGCTTTTTTTATTTCTTGTTTTTTGGACTTGTTTGTATTGACCTGTGGGGGGTGTACATATAGTACTAGTACCACACAACCAACTACTAATTCCACACAACCAACCACTACTACCATAGAACCAACTACTAGTACCATAGAACCAACTGCTAGTATCACACAACCAACTACTAGTACCACACAACCAACTACTAGTTCCACACAACCAACTACTAGTACCATAGAACCAACTGCTAGTACCACACAACCAACTACTAGTACCACACAACCAACTACTAGTTCCACACAACCAACTACTAGTACCACAGAACCAACTACTAGTACCACAGAACCAACTACTAGTACCACACAACCAACTACTAGTACCACACAACCAACTACTAGTACCACAGAACCAACTACTAGTACCACACAACCAACTACTAGTACCACACAACCAACTACTAGTACCACAGAACCAACTACTAGTACCACAGAACCAACTACTAGTACCACACAACCAACTACTAGTACCACACAACCAACTACTAGTTCCACAGAACCAACTACTAGTACCACAGAACCAACTACTAGTTCCACAGAACCAACTACTAGTACCACACAACCAACCAACTTCTAGTACCACAGTGGTGGTACCACTAGTGGTAGCAGGTGTGTTTGACAGGTGTTTCTCTGCAGACACTCCTGATGTTCTGATCTTCTACACTCTGGATGGGTCGAAGCCGGTGGCAGTGCAGCAGGGGTCAGCTGGCAGCAGCAGGAAGTACACTGGGCCCATCCTGCTGCCTGCAGGTCGAGTCGCCGTCAGAGCTGTAGCTGTCACCAGGTAACTGCTCACCTGTCACCAGGTAACTGCTCACCTGTCACCAGGTAACTGTTCACCTGTCACCAGGTAACTGCTCACCTGTCACCAGGTAACTGTTCACCTGTCACCAGGTAACTGTTCACCTGTCATCAGGTAACTGCTCACCTGTTGGAGCAGTAGCTGAGCTGTATGTCTGTCTGTAGTGACGGCAGGGAGAGCTCCGTGGTGACGAAGGTTTTCTCCGTTGAACTCGTGGATGCAAACAACAGGAAGGAGAGCGAGGAGAACTTCCTGTGGGGCGACCAGCAGGTAATCACATATACGAACACAGACCACATTTCCCATCAGCACCTGCAGAGGATCAACATGTCAGCAGGAGGCACACAGTAAAGCAGTCTCTTTCAGACTCTTTTCTTTGGATGGTCGTTAATATTGCAGACCTCTGATCATGTAAAACAACAACCGGACATTTGTTTTAAAAAACAAATTTCAGTCGGCGTTTAATCGGAAATAAAACTCTTTACATTAAAGAACCTGAACCCTGATGTCAGCTAACTACAGCGAGAATGCCGAGAGGAAGTCTGTGACGGCCGTGGATGTGGCGTGTGCTCTGAGGAGGCAGGGACGCATTCTGTGCGGCTTCAGTGAATAAATAGATTTGTCCATTATTACGATCTGAGAACCGGGTCTGAAGTATAAACGTTTATATTTCAGTTTTCTTGGCTGCATATTTAAAAGGTCACAAAATATTTGGCTATTTAATGTGTTATTAACGAAGTTACTTTTTATTTTTTTATTAATTTCCCACCGGACATTTCAGCCATTTATATTTTCATCTGTTGGACGAACACAGGTGACCGACCAGAAGCCGACCTGTGCCAGCAAATGTAAACGCTGTTTTAAAGCCCATTTTAGCGCCTAAACTGTAGGACTACAGCTCCCAGGTCGGTCACATGATGTCATTGGGCCCTAAAAGATTTTTTCCCATTGACTGACATTGGGAAAGAGACGTCTGTAAATCACTGGATACGTTATTTTTGGCGTCACAACCCCCATGAAACGACTTGGTTCACTGAAAAATGTTATCAGTTTGCTCCAATAACAAAAGTTTAGAAGAGTCGCGCAATTAAATCTTTTTATTTCCATTTAAATTAGTGGAGTGCTAAATAGGAAGTTACTAAAGATATATATATTTTTTGGGACATTTTTGCCTAATAGATAGGACAGTTGAGCATGAAGGGGGAGAGAGAGAGGGAGTGACATGCAGCAAAGGGTCACAGGCTGGAGTCGAAACCCGGGCTGCTGCGGCAAAAGCCTTGTACATGGGGCGCCTGCTCTACCACTAAGCCACCGACACCCCAGTAAACAGGAAGTTAGCTGCTCAGTTGGCGAAGTCTCTAGCACGCCCGCCCTATGGGCCCAGTGATGCCTTAGATCTGGTCGTTTTACAGCCAGGAAGTTGAACATTTTCATCTTCATGCACCACTGAGCAACTTTGATGAACAGCGTCCGCCCCCCCTCCCCCCCAACACTGTATCCAATGATGATCAACTGTGAGTCCTCCATCATTGTCTTATAAAACATGTCGCAGTAAGTTTTCATGGGTTTTTTTTTTTTTTTCAGCGTCCGTCTGAAGGAACCTCATGTTCTGCTGAGAACTCTGCAGGTTCCTCACTGAGGCCTCCAGGTTTGTTCCTCTGGGTACTATACTGACATTAAAATATACTTTCACTGATTGAACTCTTAATGTGTTTGAACTGCGTTTAAAAACCCCTGGAAGTTGTTCTTTATTATCCAGAGTCAGATTCATGTGATAAGCTTAGCTTAGCACAAAGACTGGAGGCAGAGGGAAACTGGGATATCACTTCCTTCTTCCTGTCCTGTTGTTGGTCTTCAGAGCAGAGGATGATGGGAAACGCCTCTCCTCAATCAGGTCCTCGTTTCCTGAACAGTCGATTGGGCTGTCCAACAAACAAACAACAACAAACTGGATCCTCTAAATGTTCCCAGTCAGCGGTAAACACCATCAACTCACCCAAACCAGCACCACACGCCGCTGCCGTACTGAAACCTGTCTGTGTTGACTTTTGTTGTGTTTCCTGTCTGTCAGAGTTCAGGTGTGTTGAAGCAGCTGAGCAGCACACAGACGTCCCGAATCCTCCGAGAGACTGACTTCCTGCGGTACGAACAGATACAAACTAAAACACTGATTATCTGGTGCGAAGGTCGTCATCACTGAATATCGCAAAGCATCGTCAGTATTCTTCTATTAATGCAGACAAATTTATTATGTCAGGATTGAAATGTCTCATCTAGACCCAGTATCTTAACAAACACTTTAAACATTTTTAATTAAGTCAAATGAAAACAAACATGTAGGTCCGTTAATCCAATCAGAAGAAACCTGCAACATTATACTAATACTAATACTACATAATACTTTTTTTTTTTTTTTTTGTTTACAAATTTCCTGAGAGTCAAAGGAACCATGAGAACATGGTTATAATCATATAATCAGAGGTTTCAGTGACACAGACTGTTGAGTTTGTGATGAAGAAATATATAAAAGCATCATCTGCATAATGTTGAATAATCAAAACAATTTAATGGGAGCTCATTAACAAAAACAGAAAACCAAAGTGGCCCTAAAGTAGAACCTTGAGGAACACCTTTCTGCTGAGTGAACAACAACACAGTGTTGTAGGAGTATACCAGTTACCCCTCCACAATGCATGCTGGGAACAGGGTTGCAGTGATAAACAGGTTTTACTGTGGTTTGAAAATTGACGTTTTATTTACATTGCTCATCTACATTACTGAAAAAAAAAGGCAGCCGGATAGAAAATCCAACCTGCTTGCACACATTTCCTCACCTCCTCCTCCTCAGACTCTTTACACATACTTCCATTAAAAATAGTTTTACATTTCAATTATGATGAAGTTTGTGTTCAACCAAAAAAAAGGTTCCACTGATAATAGAGATTGTGTAACACCATGATGACGTGAGACAGCGATATTTTCTGCTATGGTTATCATACTGTAAAAATCTCAGACTGTTGCAACCCTGGTTGGGAAAGGCCGACAGCATGGAGCTGATCTCAGGCTGCGTTCACTCCTGTTCAGTTCCTGTTCACACTGACTTTTTACAAAAGAACCTGGAGGAGTAAACAGGAAGTTGTAGCGACTGACAGGTGACTGGTTAATTGGACAGTTTTGGCATCATCAGGACCCACGTGGGGAAATCCAACAGACGTTTGTGCAGCAGCACTTTAATGCTTCTGAAGTGTTTCTGTTTCTGAGGTTTGGTCTCACACAGAGCTCTCAGAGAAAGAAGTGACTGTCAGCATTATCAGGAGGCTGTTATCAGACTGCAGGTCAGAGACATGTGGTGAATAATGACTGACACACACACAGGATGAAGAGAAGGCATCCTGTACAGTAATGATGTGGAGCTTCATACTGTGGGAACACTGTCGCACACTTTTAAAAAAATATATTTAAACACAACAAATACAAATTACACAACTACACTGAAACACATCACAAACCACTGACATACACATATGGTAGTAAAAGGAAAAAATTTACAGACACACAAAAAAACAAATCAACAACAAAACAAACAACCAAAAACAACTAATTCATGATGTCATAATCTATTCCATCTTTTTTCACAGCCACTTAATTGCCTCGGCCTCGTAGCAATAACGCTTCCGAACATAAAGAAATGTTTATGCAGGCGCTTAACCGGTCCGTTGTGGTGAAAAGGGATCTTAGCCAAAAAGCGAAGCTCTCGATTTACCGGTCAATCTACGTCCCAACCCTCACCTATGGTCATGAGCTCTGGGTAGTGACCAAAAGAATGAGATCGCGATGGTCATGAGCTCTGGGTAGTGACCAAAAGAATGAGATCGCGAGTACAAGCGGCCAAAATGAGTTTCCTCCGCAGAGTGGCTGGGCTCAGCCTTAGGGATAGGGTGAGGAGCTCAGACATCCGGGAGGGACTCGGAGTAGAGCCGCTGCTCCTCCACATCGAGAGGAGCCAGTTGAGGTGGTTCGGGCTTATGGTAAGGATGCCTTCCGGATGCCTCCCTTGGGAGGTGTTTCGGGCATGTTCAACCGGGAGGAGACCTCGGGGCCACCCCAGGACACGCTGGAGGGACTACATCGCCCGGCTGGCCTGGGAACGCCTCGGGGTTCCCGCGGAAGAGCTGACGGAAGTGGCTGGGGAGAGGACTGTCTGGGCTTCTTTGCTGAGGCTACTGCCCTGCGACCCGGACCCGGATAAGCGGAGGACGATGAGTACGAGTACGAGTACGAGTACGAAATTATTATTATTATTGTTAATAATGATAACAATAATATTCTCTTCGAGGTATAGCAGTGGAACACGTTGTCACGTTCAGTGATCGTTCAGTGTTCTGTTGTCTCCGTCTCCTCTGAGCTCGTCTTGTGTCACTGTCACCGTCATGGAGATCCCGTTTCGTCCCACCAAACTCGTTTGCTTCTTCGTCCAATCAGATTCAGAATGTTGATCGAAACAGGAAGTGTCAGAGTCTGAGTCCATCAACATCTCCACGGCTGGTGCAACTGTAAACTTTTCCGCCGGCGCCGGCTGATTGTGCAGTTTACAAGTTGCTAGATCTTCTTACAGTTTCCAGTGGATCTTCGTCTGCGCTTGTTTTTGGACACGACAGTGCTGTTCTATTTCACAAGGTCTGCTGTGCCTTCTTTGTAAGGGAGCTGATGTTCAGCTCCCACTTGAGGTCCTGGGTGATGGTGGTCCCCAGGAAGCAGAATGACTCCACAGTGTCGACTGGCGAGTCATACAGGGTGATGGGGGTGGGCGGGGCTTGGTTCTTCCTGAACACTACAGCCATCTCCACTGTCTTTAGAGCGTTGAGCTCCAGGTTGTTTAGCCTGCACCAGGTCACCAGCTGGTCAATCTCCTACCTGTAGGCGGACTCATCCCCTTCAGAGATGAGTCTAATGAGGGTGGTGTCGTCCATGAACTTCAGGAGCTTGACGGACTGATGACTGGAGGTGCAGCTGTTGGTGTACAGGAAGAAGAGCAGAGGAGAAAAAACACAGCCTTGGGGGGATCCAGTGTTGACAGTCTGGGTGTCAGAAACATGTCTCCCCAGTTTCACGTGCTGCCTCCTGTCAGACAGGAAGTCAGTGATCCACCTGCAGGTGGAGTCTGGCACACTCAGCTGGGAGATCTTGTCCTGTAGCTGAGCTGGGATGATTGTACTGAGGGCAGAGCTGAAGTCCACAAACAGGATCCTGGCGTAGGTTCCTGGGGAGTCCAGATGCTGGAGGGTGAAGTGGAGGGCCATGTTGACAGTGTCGTCTACAGACCTGTTGGCTCTGTAGGCGAACTGCAGGGGGTCCAGGAGAAGGTCGGTGATGGCCTTGAGGTGTGACAGCACAAGACGCTCAAAGGACTTCATTACCACAGAGGTCAGGGCGATGGGTCTGTAGTCATTAAGTCCTGTGGTCCTTGGCTTTGGATGGGAATGATGGTGGAGGTCTTGAGGCAGGCTGGCACCTGGCATGTCTCCAGTGAGGTGTTGAAGATGTGGGTGAACACCGGAGACAGCAGGTCGGCGCAGTGCTTCAAGGTGGATGGAGAGACAGAGTCTGGTCCGGCTGCTTTGCTGGGTTCTGCCTCGTAAAGACCCTGTTGACATCCCTCTCCTGGATAGTGAGAGTGGAGGTGGGGGCCATAGGTGCAGGCAGTTGAGGGGGGGGCAGGCCCCTAATGAGGTGGGGGAGGTGATGCTGGTGGATTGGAGCTGGTGGTTGCGGAGGATGGTGTCCGGACTGTCCCATTGTCTTTCAAATCGACAGTAAAACTTGTACAGATCGTTGGCTAGGCGCAGGGTTAGATTTGTAGTTTGTAATCTGTCTGAGCCCCTTCCAGACAGAAGCAGAGTCATTGGCTGAGAACTGGTGTTGTAGTTTCTCAGCATACAGCTGTTAGCTTCCCTCACCGCCTTGCTAAACCTGTACTTTGACTCTTTAAACCTCTCCTTGTCCCCACTCCTGAACGCCTCTTCCCTCAGCCGCCTCAACTGTCTGAGTTTAGGACTAAACCAGGGTTTGTCATTGTTATACCTCACTGTGGTGCGTGATGTTTTATCTAAATCATGTTATTTAATAAATCTCATCATGTGGCAGTGGACACACTGGAAAGTGTAAATGAGGTTTCTGTCTGATAAACTCAGGTGGAGACATAAATCCAAATAAATGACATAGTAATCTAAATCCTGCCGAGGTTTCATTGAAGAGGCCCCGCCCTCACTTCCAGCAAATCGTGTACTGTGCAAAGCATTGTGGGGATTTTATACCCGCAGAGGATCCACACATGCATCCTTTGAATTTCTCTGAAAGAAGGACTCAGTCCTTCGTGAAACTCAGTAGGATCTTTGACATTGGAACAGTCCTTCGGCGGGTCGATGACGTCCTTCAAATTCAGTTTGGGCTGACTTTGGAAACCAAACAATCTTTGTGCCTCTTCAAATCTTCTGTTTCTTCAATTTCATTCAGTTTTATTTATAAAGCCAAATATCAATCAATCAAACTTTATTCATATAGCACTTTTTATACAAAAATAACGCAACACAAAGTGCTTCACACAATAAAAACAAACACATCTATAAATTCTGAGAGACTGTAATTGTAAGGACTGAAATTATAACAGGCTTATTAAACTAAGGAGCTGAGGAAACACCAGAGGCAGGACAAAAACTTAAAATAGAAAACAATTTTAGATTAGTCAATAAATAAGTTAAAATAAATAAATAAGTGACAAAATGGAAGAATGTGTCAGCTAAGAAGAGAGATTAATAAAAATAAATACACAATTTAAAAAAAACATAAAAACAATAATAAATTAATTAAAATACTAATAATAATAATAATAATAATAATAATAAAATAAAAGACATTTCAATTAAAAGCCAGGCTAAATAGGTCGGTCTTGAGTTTGCTTTTACAAACATCACCACTCTCTGCGGCCCTCAGGTCTTCAGGCAGGCTGTTCCACAGACGTGGACCATAGTTATGAACAGTTTCACAGCTGATCAGAAAAAACTCCCCAAAAAAACCTTTAACAGGGAGAAAATGGTAGAAAGCTCAGGAGGAGACACAGAGGAGGGCTCTGTCTTCTTCTGGACAAACTGTCACAGGTTTCGCCTCCAGAGTGAAAGTCCTCTGACCTGGGGACAGGAGCGTCCTGATGAGTCTGAGGCTTCACCTTTAAAAGCAGGAAGTGTTCTTGTTGGAGAGGAAGACTTTTACAATCACCTTATTTAAAGCTGACATCATGACATTAACCTGAGAGCTATCTAACTCTGTCTGTCTGTACCTGTCTGTGTGTCCAGGTGTGCTCAGTGTCTGAGTTTCCGTCCTTCAGATCCTTTTGCTCGGTTCTGTGCTCAGTGTGGAGCTGCAGTTCCTCCGTTACCTGAGCAGAGACTGCCCCCTGCTGAGAAAGGACAGGTACTGCACACACACCTGAACGTCCCTCGACCACCCAACAGAAGGTCGGCGCGGCGAGATGTGCGCATAAAAGACAAAGACACATTATGCAGCACCTGCAGAGAGTGAAAAGCACCAAGTGCTGCCAAGCGAACAGCTTGTCAGAGCTCCTGTACATATTTATACAGTCCTGCAGGGACGATGTTCTTCCGTAGGCCGACCCTGAGGTCAACGTTGGCAAACAGCCAATCAGATTGTTCCACTGGATTTTGGATTATTACAGAAAATAAACAAACATGTCTGATCCTTCAGGTTCTGTTCAGAGAGATAATCTTCACTAATGAGCTTTATGGTTATTGAAGTAAAAAGCTAACGTTAGGCTGTAAACAAACTGACAACTGACGAATGACTTAACATGTTCAGCGTGATGACGTTCTGTAGTCTCATTTAGACACTTGTTAGAGACACATGAAGCTCCTAAACTGACATAGAACAAAAGGTGAACATCTCTTCAGCTCGTGTTAACAACACACACTGAACCAAAAACACACTGACTTCAAGACGAGGGAACAGGAAGTGCTTACATGCTAACATGCTAACTCATTCCTGGGTTTTAGGACTCGTTCCTGCGGCGCTCTTCGAGGTAAGGTGCAAACGTTTGGTACAAACTGGCCCGTCTCTGTGAAAATGAGCCTCATTGCAAAAACAGTCCAGTTCAGACGGATCAGCGCAGACAGTCACACGCAGTCTAATTATTAGCATCTGCAGACAGTTGGTGGGGACAGAGGTGCAGGTGAAACAGGCGTCCTCCGCTTCAGATCAGCTTCTTTGACAGACAGGATGTTGAATCTTGAACATGGTTTCTCTCTGTCATATTTAAATTCCTGCCTGATGTTTGGAGGAACGCCTCTGCACGTTCTCGGTCACGTGGTTGGTCACGGCATCCGTCACATCGTCGGTCAGGACCTGCAGATTTTCTTTTCTCCCTTCATCGTCCTGTCTCCTGGTCACAGCGGCAACATTTAGACTCTGTCACACAGAATGTCCGAACATAACAGACGTGTTCGAGCTGAAACATCATCAGCACAGTATTTGTTGTGAGTCGGACTTTGAGATGTGCAGGAAGTTGTTACAAGTGATGCACAATTCTCACTTCTCAGCGAGTTACTGTCTGTCTACTGATGGCGAAGATAGCGGCGCGCACAGATGCACGGCTCGGTGCTCTTCTGGCCAGTGTGTTGTATGGGTTCCTGACGTTTTTCAGCTCAGCGACCTACATCTGCAGCCGGCACGATCTCATACAGATAGGTTTACAGAACGAGGGACACGCTACAGCTGAGTTTCTCGGCTCACAAAGCATCCTGGACGACAAAGCTAGGACTCCAGGCCCTCCCTGGATTACAATCTCAGCAAGGAGATGGCGGCAGCGGTGCGAGAGAAAGCAGAAGTGGGGCGGCAGAGTCGGCGTGCTAGCGAGGCTACGGAGGCAGCCGCACAAACCACCGCTTCCCAACGTTTTCCTCGCCAATGGGAGGTCCCTCACCAACAAGCTGGATGAGCTGAAGCTACAGATTGCAGCGAACAAGACTGGCGGGGATAGCTGCATTCTGTTATTCACCAAGACCTGGCTTCATGCACTCATCCCGGACACGGCTATTGAGCTAGCGGGCTACACAGCATATCGGCAGGACAGGACTAAGGCCTCTGGGAAGAGCAGAGGAGGGGGGGTTATGCATTTATGTGAACAACAGCTGGTGCACCAATGCCAAGGTGTTAGCCAGCCACTGCTCCCCAGACCTGGAGTTTGTGACTGTCAGATTCTGCCCAAAAGGAACATTAACACTCTCAATGACTACCGTCCCGTAGTACTCACACCCATCATTATGAAGTGCTTTGAGAAGCTGGTGCGGCGACACATCATTGCCAGTCTACCACCGGTTCTGGACACACACCAGTTTGCCTACAGAGCCAGCAGATCCACGGAGGATGCTATGGCTACAGCTCTCCATGCTGCTTTGTCCCACCTAGAGCAGCGGGGGAGCTACGTGAGGCTGCTCTTCGTGGATTTCTGTTCGGCATTCAACACCATCCTTCCGCACAGACTGGTGTCCAAGCTGACAGAACTGGGTCTCTCACCATCCATCTGCTACTGGATCCTGGATTTGCTATCAGCCGCTCACAGAGGGTTAGAGTGGGCCCTCATACCTCCACTGCTCTCAGCCTCAGCACCAGCTCACCGCAGGGCTGTGTGCTGAGCCCCCTACTCTACACCCTCCACACCTACGACTGCGCCCCCACCCACCCCAGCAATACTTTTATATATTTGCTGATGACACCACAGTGGTTGGACTCATCTCTGGGGGGATGAATCGGCCTACAAGGACGACGTGGAGCGGGTGTCCAGGTGGTGCGGCGATAAGGCTCCTAACACCACCAAGACAAAGGAGGTGATCGTCGACTACAGGAAAAATAAAACAGACATTCAACGACTCTACATCACTGGGGACTATGTTGAGAGGGTCTCGACCTTCCTGTTCCTCTGCATCCACATGGAGGAGGACCTGGCCTGGAGCACCAACATCACGGAGCTGATAAAGAAGGCAGAGCAGAGACTCTACTTCCTGAGACTCCTCAGGAAGAACCATCTCTCCCAGAAGCTGCTTGTGGCCTTCTACTGCAGCTCACATATGGAGTGTGTGTGTGTGTGTGTGTGTGTGTGTGTGTGTGGTACGCCAGCGGGACAACAGCAGAGAGGAAGACGCTTCAGAGGGTCATCACCACAGCCCAGAAAACCACTGGTTGCCCTCTCCATACCCTGGAAGAACTTTATGATTCCTGCTGTCTCAGCAGAGCCCAAACCATTCTCAAGGACCCAACACACCCAGGACACTCCCTGTTTGAACTGTTGATACAGGACAATTAAAACCAGAACAAACCGGTTCAAGAACAGTTTTTATCCCAGGGCAATAATCACACTGAATGACAAATTGCACTAATGAATGCACATGTATGTTTTTGTTGCTGCTGCTAAGAGGATGTGAACGTCCAATTATAGCTCTATTTTTTATAGTTTTTAAATTGTTGTTACTGTTTCTTAACATAGCTTTTTGTTGTCTTTCACACTGCAGCAGACGAGTAGGGGGACATGACGAGGAGGAGGATATGACCAGGAGGGGGACATGACGGGGAGGAGGATATGACCAGGAGGGGGACATGACGGGGAGGGGGACATGACGGGGAGGGGAACATGACGAGGAGGAGGATATGACCAGGAGGGGGACATGACGAGGAGGGGGACATGACGAGGAGGGGGATATAACGAGGAGGGGGACATGACGAGTAGGGGGACATGACGAGTAGGGGGACATGACGAGTAGGGGAATTGTGATTGTGATTCTTACCCTGACACTGCATAGTGCCAGTGCAAGTGAAACAGACTCTCCAGCAGTGACGGCGGAGTCATCCAACCTGTTGTGAGTTGATGAACCATCACAAGGTTCTTGGATATATATTTCGAGGGCTCAAAAACTCCATTGTGTTACTTTAAATATCGATGTCAGATTTTATGAATCGATATCAGGTCATTCAAATGATTGACGATCGATTTGATTCGGATGACTCAATTATTTGAACCCCCCCCCCCAGTTCAGTAGTTTTATATCGAGGTTCGGGGGGAACGGCAGCCGAGCTCTCCTGGTAGTCACCCCAAAACTCTGGAACAGTTTCCATTTTCACCAAAGTGTCTGTCGACAAGTTTCAGCTGAAGGCCGACGTGTTTTCTGAGTCCGCCGAGCTTCCCGCAGGTTCACAGGAGTTGATCAGATGTGACTCTGTATTGTTCTGTTGTAACGTCTGACCGTGCAGCTCAAACACTGGTCACTGTTTCACCTGCTGTAGGTGTGACGTGACACTGAGATGGTCTCATGGCGTGTTACTGTGTGTGTTTTGTCGTCAGATGGTCTGCTGTGTGTTCTGTAACACTCTGGTTCCTGTGAACACTCAGACCTGTTTAATCTGCGACGCCTCCATCCATCAACAGCTCCGCCCACAGTCCAGCCTCACACTGCAGGTACGTTCACTGTCGTCTTCACGCACACACCTGACGCACCTGTCAGCGCTGATTGTACTCTGTGTGTTTGCTGTGCAGGAGCATGTGGTGTGTGTTTGCTGTGGCAGCGGGAATCCACCTCACGTCTCCAACTGTTTGACCTGCGAGAGCCGCCTGCAGCTGGTAACACGCACACACACACACACACACACACACACTTTGTTTTAACTGACTCATCTGCAGAGATTTACCTGTGTGTGTGTGTGTGTGTGTGTGTGTGTGTGCTGCAGGCAGTGTGTGTTAGGAACAGCGCCCCCTCTGTCCACTCAGCAGGCAGCAGAAAGTTGACCTGCTCCAGATGTAAACGTTTGAACCACAGTGACGCCAGATACTGCGACTGGTGCGGCTCAAAGGTGAACACACACCTGCGCTCAGCCGTCGTACACCTGCAATAACTCCAACTACTGCAACCACTACGACTACAAAGACTACTCAAACTGCTACAACTACTTTCATGACTACTGCAACTAATAACGATAACAATAATAATAATAATAACTTTATTTGTAAAGCACCTTTCACACATAAAATGCAGCTCAAAGTGATTCACAAGGCTTAACTATACAGTGAGCAGTGATAACTAACATGTCTTTGGGGTCATCATGTGGGAACCTCCTTTCACCAGTGTTTGGTCTAGTTGGTCCCACGACACCTCCAGGAGGCTAGACAGTGATCTCTGGCGTCCCAGAGACACTCCCCTAATGCCAGGTCTCACTGCTTCCCACACCAACCCAATAACCTCCTTTACCTTACTTACACATGGCTTTCTCAGCCCAAACAGCACAACAATATTATAGTAGAAACAGCAAAATAAAAACATAGATAAAATACAATAAAACAAATGAGTAAAAATCAGTATATTAAAAACGGAATAAAATACAATAAAGAGAAAATGAATAAAACATGTTTGAGGGATAAAAGATAATAATGAGTTAGCTAAAAGCCTTCCCAAAGAGGTGTGTTTTAAGTTCTTTTTTAAAAATGGCCACAGTGGTTGCCTGTCTTAAACACATGGGCAGGGTGTTCCACAGTTTTGGTGCATAGTTCATGAAAGCAGCATCCCCGCTTTGTTTATGGAGCGCTTTGGGCACAATTTAAAGACCAGCTTTGGAGGACCTCAGGGCTTTTTGTGGTTCATAAAATGTTAAAAGGTCAGAGATGTATGAAGGTGCTATACCGTTAAGAGCTTTGTAAGTAATTAAAAGGACCTTAAAATCAATTCTACAAGAAACAGGGAGCCAGTGCAGTTCAGTGAAAACAGGAGTGACATGCACTCTCTTCTTGGTCTTGGTTAGAAGTGTGGCTGCAGAATTTTCCAACTTTTTATGGCTGTTTTGGGAGACCAGTAAAAAGTGCATTGCAGTAGTCTAATCTGCTACTGATAAAAGCATGAATCACTGTTTCAGCATCCTGTTTTGTTAAAAATGGCCGCACTTTGGACTGCTACAACTTCTTTGACTACTGCAACTACTGTAACTACCTTAACTACTACAACTACTTTGACTACTTTGACTACCACAACTACTAAAACTACTGCTAACTGCTAACACGTGACATATTTACGTTAAACATGTTTACTTGATGTGTATTTCCAGCCCGGTCATGCTGCCAGTTGTGTTGTTTGTTGGCGATGTGGAGCAAGCGGACACCCGTACGCCTTCTATTGTACAGCCTGCAGCGCATTCCTGGAAGCCCCACCCCCACCTACATCCTGCAGTGACATCACACGACCTGTTGAGGGCGTCGCCACCAACCAGGTATGCATCACCGTTGCCATGATGTCACTCACGGGTCATTATATGATGTACAACATTAAACGGGCTGCTCTCTGTGAACAGGTTTCAGCTCCGACATCCCATAATGCCACCTGGCAGGCCACGCCCTCATTAGTTCCCACCCCAGGCAGAAAGTTAGCCACACCCACTTCTGAGCAGTACACGCAGACTGTTGGGCTCTATTACCCATCAGCCACTGAGATGGAGAGGAAGGAGCAACAGAGGGCGCAACAACTCAGCCGGCAGCAGGCGACCAGAGACCGCCAACCGCTGCTGACCGCCATCAGCCCAGGCAGAGGTAAAGTTCTACAGAGGTAAAGTTCTACAGAGGTAAAGTTTTACAGAGATAAGGTTCTACAGAGGTAAAGTTCTACAGAGATAAGGTTCTACAGACATAAAGTTATACAGAGATAAAATTCTACAAAGATAAGGTTCTACAGAGGTAAAGTTCTACAGAGATAAGGTTCTACAGACATAAAGTTTTATAAAGATAAGGTTCTACAGAGGTACAGTACTACAGAGATAAAGTTCTACAGAGATAAAGTTCTACAGAGGTAAAGTTCTACAGAGATAAAGTTCAACAGAGGTAAAGTTCTACAGAGGTACAGTACTACAGAGATAAAGTTCAACAGAGATAAAGTTCGACAGAGGTAAAGTTTTACAGAGATAAGGTTCTACAGAGGTAAAGTTCTACAGACAAAGTTCTACAGAGGTAAAGTTCTACAGAGATTCTACAGAGGTAAAGTTCTACAGAGGTAAAGTTCTACAGAGGTA